>NW_026067930.1:11759601-11813945 GCF_014885135.2 Alexandromys fortis
GAGTCACCATGATGCTCCCGCTCCAAACAGACACAGGTTAAGATCCTCCCTGGTAAGCCAGCTCGTGGGCTACACAGAATATTAGAAATGGGTTAGAACAATATGTAAGAGCTAGCCAATAAGAAACTGAAACTAGCCGGGCCAGACAGTGTTTGAAAGAATACAGTTTCCGTGTAATTATTTCTGGGCATAAGCTAGCCATGCGGGCGGCCGGGTGCCGGGGACGCAGCCCCGCCGCTCCTAATTCAACAAAGTGCATGATTAAGAAACAATGTGAAACAAATTATTTTTTCTTGAATGGAAAGTTTAGGAAGACTCTGAGTTTTAGACTGAAATACATTTTTAATATATTGACTTTTCCAAGAAACATGACCATTTCAGACAGAATAAATGAGGATCTAAATGCAAGAAAGAACACGGTAGAATATGGAAATCCCTGCATTTGGCTGGAACAGTTGGGGAAAATTATGACAGAGGGTGGAGCTGTGGGAAGCCAGGAGGGAACCAGGTGTGAAAGACATGTCTGTCCCACGCATAAATTCATTTAAAGATGCCCGTAGATAGAATAGTTACTCAAAAAAATGTCTGAATGCTTATTATGAAATTAAACATGCTTTACACGAGGACATATACCCTACTGTTTGCTGGGAAACAAAAACACTTATGTTCCCACCAAACTTTACATGTGAATGTTTATAACAGCTGTGTTCTTAGTCTACCCAAGCTATTATAAGTAGCCAAATGGTCTTCCAGCAATGACTAGATAAAGGTGGTCATTTGGTGGACAGGAAAACATCTCAGAAATAAAAAAATAATGAACAATCTCCAGAGAGCAAATAAAAATAGTGAATGGATTCTACAGTAGAGGGAAAGAAGTCAGCTTTAGAAGTTATACACTGGATGTGTACAGTATTCTAAAAAAAATACTTTAGTTACAGAAACATAATAACAGGTTGCTATGGATTAGGAGCGGGGAAGAGGTTGATTCTAAAGGCAAAGCCAAAGGAGCTTTTGAAGTGATGAAACACTTGGTGATGTTGATTGTGGCGGCAATTCTAGGAATCTCTGCAATATTTTCAAATGCATAAAACTGTATTTGCACAAAAGTTAATTTAGTCTATGACAAATTGAAAGCTAAAATTAACATGTGCTTGTGAATGGGATGTAGCTTGCTAAAGGGGCGCTTTTTAAACTTTTAGATTGCATAGAGTCGCCTTTGTTTATTTAACACACAGCATCATGAACATTAATTCCAGTAGGAACAGTCGTCTTGCTGCCAAATAGCATATTCCGTTTCTCCTTCATGATTCTTCATGAGGTCATTCACATTTTCTCCCTATAATGATACATGTTGTACTATATACTTTTAATTGACACGCTATGTATTTTAAACTACGTCACTGAAAATCATTATGGAGGTACAAATGTGTTCTCTTTTGGTAGAAAATGTTAGACTTGGGATTTGCCATATTATATGCTTAAATTGGATGGAGATCCGCAGGGAAAAAGCTTGGGAATGTGGTTGGAACTTCCAGCCAATGTGGCTGTTGCAGTTGGCTGGAGTATGAAGACCTTTGCAATCCCTTAACTGTGGAGTCTCCTGTGAGCCCTGAGTTTCAAGTCCAGGAGTTACATTTGCTTTTAAGCCTTAATATAACTCTGTCTACTTCATGAAGTTCTTAATTTTGAAATTGCGGGGAAACATGAACCAAAAGGTATTTGAACTCTATAGGTGGAGAGATCAAAGCCCAGTTCTCTTGGAATGTGTAGACCAGAATAAAACTTAGCAACCAGAATTTCAGGTAGTATTCTCAGCTTTGTACTCTATAGACTGAGATCTTGTTAGTGAGTAAGTAAGTAAGTAAGTAAGTAAGTAACTTAGTTAGTTAGTTAGTTAGTTAGTATCTCAAGGCAACTTGATTTGATCCCCTTGGGTTTATAAAATGCCCTAAAAATTTATAGGAAGTGTTCCATTCATTAACATCATGCATCACAGAAATGCAATAAACTTATCATCGCTTTAGTCTCATTTGTTGACATTTATAGGTTGATGCTTTTTCATGTGATATCTGTGTGTAAGGGAGAAAAATCATGGGGAGAGACTCCCATGCTTTTTAGTAATGATGATCTGGGAAACATGTAAAAAAGGTGTTTTCTCTTTGGTGGTCCTGGATCTGTGCTTTCTCTGATATTCCCTCTGGTGTGGAGATGGGATCAGACACACTCTTTTGCCAGATCTTTTTCATATTGTTATGGAATCTTGGAGATTTCTTTCCTGAGCTCTTAACAGGGGAGACTGAACTCGGTTTTGAATTTTGAAGGAGCATCTGACTCAACTGCCAACACCTTTGCCCTACGGTAGTTTGTCACAGTAGCCCAGGAGTCTGCAATGTGACTTGAGTCTGTAATTGCCCTAGAATATTACAGAATCTTAAAGAAAGTCAATCTTCTTTTTAGGAGTTCAGATTTTCCTGGAAAAGGGAGGATTGGTAGATACCTTACAAATGGGAATCTGTTTTCCAACCTGAGCCCATGAAGGCAGCTTACTTTCTTCATTTCAGAATCCTCGTCTACGGTAACCGTAATTTCACAGCACTAGAGATGAGTGCTCTAGTTACTGATATACAATTGTTAACATGTAGGTTATGTCAAAAGCTTCTTTGTTAAATGAGAGATGAGCAATGCAAATTGGTATCTGTGCCAAACCTGACATCCCTCTTTCTCATCTCTCCTGATGTTTGCATCTTGATTTTTTTCCAGCTTCTCTTTTTTTGTACCTTCTTGAAACCTTGCTATCATCTCCATGCCTGCTCTCATTTAACAGTGCTCCCTATCAAAACGTGTACCCAGAGCTGCATCTTTGTGGCCCAAATCCTTTGAATATGGGCAAGAATAAAGCAGGGACTGATCAGCTAGCCTTTTAAACATTTTTTATTATTCGTGTGTGTGTGTGTGTGTGTGTGTGTGTATAAGAGAGGAGGGTGCATAAATGCCTGTAATACAAATGCCAGGGATTATGTGTAGAGGTCAGAGGATAACCCATTGTAGTTAGTTTTCTCCTCCCACCATTGAGTCTAGGGATGGAACTCAGATGGTCAAGCCTTGCAGAAGAAGAGCTTTCAGTTGCTCACCCATCCCTTTGGCTTTGAATCCTCTTTTGTAATCTATGTTCATTCGATCATTTCTGTTCCTCTAGAGAACCCCCACAAACACAGGAACTATATTAAATATGTATTGCTCTGCTTCTCTGTCTTCTCAACAACATCTCAATCCCCATAGCTCCCAGAGCTGAACACTCATTTTCTACTTTAAGGATGTCTGAGCCAAGTTCAATTTTACTGCAATTGATATTTCATTATTTCCGGCCTCTGTCAATGGGAATTAGTATATGAGATACTGTCATCTAGGATTCCTTTCAAATAGAAAGTTTCTCTTAATTAAAAAGTGAAGCAGAGGTGAAAGACGAGGGGGAGTGTGTAAGTCAGGGAGCCCGGAAGAAAGAGGTAAAGAATTAATGCTTGTTTCTTGAAATCAATTGTTGTTGAGAAACAAAGGCATTTCCTAAGCTCTTGCCCCAATCTCACCTAGGCTTCCTTATTGTTTTTCATGGAATTTGTTTGATTCATGGTTATGATACCTTAGACAGATGAATGGGTGTAATAGTTTCCTGTCTTAACATGTAAACTACACAAAAAACAGGCGCCCCTTCTGTCTCATCTTCTCTGCTTTCATTACCTGTAACACGGAGCAGTTGCTTAATAAAGATTTGCCCCAGCAGTCATTCTTAAGATGGTATGAGAGAAAGGAAGGAGTGTAAGAAGCTGATGTTCATGTCCTCTCCCCAGCTCAAAACTTCTGTTGACTCCTCCACAATAATAGATGTGTAGATAGGTTTCAGTCTACTGAATTGTTTTTCACAAGCACTTCCCTGAACCCGAGAGATGGCTCAGTGGTTAAGAGCATTGCCTGCTCTTCCAAAGGTCCTGAGTTCAATTCCCAGCAACCACATGGTGGCTCACAACCATCTGTAATGAGGTCTGGTGCCCTCTTCTGGCCTTCAGGCATACACGCAGAAAGAATATTGTATAGTAAATAAATAAATAAAAAAACTGATAGTCATCCTTTCAATTACTTCCTTTATAGATCCTATATCCTTCTCTTTTTTGGGGGGGGGGCAGAATATTGAGTTGAAGAACGTATTGAAGGTGAATGACACTAAACGACATAGGCAGTTCTATCTCCTCATAGACTATCAGCAGACTTTACATTTTGAAGCACCAATTTTGTAATCTCTATGCAGGCTTGCATATGCAAATATCTCTGCCTGTAATCTCTCTCTCTTTCTCTCTCTCATCTATCATCTATCTATCTATCTATCTATCTATCTATCTATCTATCTATCATCTCCACAGTCAGATTTCTTTTTGTAAGGCACTGATATCAAAATAGTGAACAGGCTTATTCCAAATAACATCAGCAAATTATGTTTAATTTGTGACAATCTGCTGATATTCCCATATATTCCTCTTACCTCTCATTGTTAACCTCAAGTAACAGACACCACTCTCATTATGCACATGCAGACAAACTTACAATCAGCTACGTTAAAAAAAATGCTGTGTGTTTTAGGCTTGTTTCAGTGATGGTTCTGGGATTCTGTTCACAGTGGTCTGTATATTATATGTCTCTATCATTGTTCTAAATGTTTCTGCCTACTAAATATTAACAATTTTACAGAAGACAGAAGGATAGGATCCTTCTTCTTTTTAAAAATAGTGCCTTCAAGATTCAAATTATGAAATATGAGTAGGTACCATACACAAGGAACCTAGAGGGGCAAAGGTGAAGTGTGTCTGGAATGGAGGTAGACATTACTTTGGGGAACTTGAGAACTGTTTTGTAAGTCTGAGCGATACAAGGATGATGGGAAACTGGGTAGCCTTTAATACCATATTCCTCTACTTGGAAACAAAGCAGCAAAATCTGCTTCTTCCCCAGGACATACAGCCTTTCCTTTCAACCTTCAGCTGTGTAATGGATGATAGAAATAATTATCAAAGGGTTTTGAAGCCCCCAGCATTCATAGAAGTATCTTGACTAAAAGGAATTCCATTGTAATCCATGTTATACCCAATCGTTGAGTGCTTGTGATGCCAATTACTGCCACCTGCCCTGTCTTGTCTCCATTACAGCACCCCAGAGAGCATTGCACTTAAGACTCTGTCAAAAATGTCAGCTTTGCTTCTGAGGCCAGATGCAAAAACTTCACTTGAAGCCTTCTGGGGCTGGGTCTCATGTGAAAAGCAACATTAAATCTTCCAGTGGGCTAAGCAATGGCTGCCACTTTAGCACTCTGTTTGTAGCTTTACGCAGGGAGGGTGAGTGGTCCCTTCAAAAAGAATGTGCCAGATGCCCTACCAGATGTTGGAGATAGGTTATTTCCTTTAATCCTCTACACTTGAAAGCTTCTTTATCATCATTCCCAATTTACACATGGGAAGGTAGAGGCTCCGGGTCCCTTTATGTGGGCAAATAAGGATTTTATTACAGTCGTTCTCACCAAAACACCAACACTTAATCTTTATCATTATGAACAGCCAAAGTTTGATTATATCTATTTTGAATTACGTGTGAAAATTGGCACGTTTCGCCGTATAACCTTGGATATGATTTGTGTCCACTCTTGTGTCCTACGATAAAGCTGCTATCACCCGGGAAACTGACGAGGAACATGGGACACCCTAGAAACGGCATTAGCGCGAGAAGGCTCATCACAGAGAAAGCATTGACAAGAGAAGGTGACTCAGAGAAACAGCATGGACACAGCATGCCCCCCTCAAGAAGGACCCACAATGCAAATTGAAAAGGATATTGACCATATCTGTAAATCTGAACCAGAAGAACAGTTGAAAAGCTCAAGTGACTGTTTACCACCGCTGGGACCTCAGCACTAGTTTCTTAAACCCTTGACGAGCACCGTTTCAAGTTACATTTGTAAACGTGCCTTGGCAGACACGATAGATTAGGAAGCACGCGCATGCATGTACAAAGTCTAAATTCAGCCTCAAAGTCATTGCCTTCAGATAGGTGTTCACACTTCCATTGAGCTTTATTTTCTTTAATGGTTTTTTTTTTAAAACATCTTGACTACTAGGAAATATTTTACTTACTAAATTAAGGGTTACAGGATGCTGTTTCAATGTGTATAAAGTATGACATGATCGAATTATGGCAAATAACGGTTCCACATCCTGATCTGTCATGGTTAGTGTTGACTGTCAACTTGACATGATCACTTGGGACATGGGCCTCTGGACACACGTGCTGGGGACTGTATTGAGAGGGAATGAGTTATCTGCAAAGGGCAGCTCCATTCTCTGAATTCATAGATTGTCAAAATGGAAAACTCAAAATGAGCATCAGCATGCATTCATCTCTCCCGGCTTCTTGATTATAGATGTGATTACCCTAGCTACTTCAACCCCTTGCTAGCTTTACTTTGTGTCTATAGTGCTCTACAGAGCACTCTTAAACACTGAGCTGGAATAAACGTATTTTCCCTAAGTTGCCCCCTTTTTTTTGTTTTGTTTTTGATATCTTAACATAGCAACAGGAAAAGAAAGTGAGACATGACCCTTACTTGGTTTTTGAAGACTGCTTTGAAAAGTGTCTGTTCATATTTACTGCCCATTTTTTTTCAGTTGCACTTTAGACTTTTAGTTATTGACTTTTAAGGTTCCTGAAACATTGTGGACATTACTCTTTTGTCAGATAAGTTGTTTACCACTTTTGGCCCACTGGTATGTTATCTCTTGACTTTGTTGCTTGTTTCCTTGCTGAGCAGAAATTTCTGTTTAATTTAAACCCATCTGTTTTAGTTTCTAGTCTTTTGGGGTCTTCTCCAGAACATGATCATCACTTCCAATGTCCTGAAGTATTTGTACTCTGTTTTCTTCTAATAGTTACTACGTCTACATTTAAATTTTTGATGATTTTATATTTTTTAAATACTGAGACTATTTTATAAGTTGAAATGTAAAATTTAAGCTTCAATATTTAGCATGGGTATATGTCCAGTTTTCTCAGTGGAGTTATTGAAGTAGCTGTCCTTTTCAACATAAATTTGGTACCGCTATCAAGAATAAGTTGGTTGTAGATTCATGGTTCTTTTGTTGGTTCCTCCATGGTATCCAGTGATTTGTGTGTTGACTTATATGCAAACTCCGTGTTTGATTGATAGCACTGTAGGATAGTCTGAAGTCAGGTAGTTTGATGCCCTCAGACTTGTTGTTGCTCAAGATTGCTTTAGGTATTCTTTTTCTTTCTTCCACATCAATTTTAGGAAACTTTTTTCCTAGCCCAATATCTATATGAGGAACTATTGGCAGATGATGATTGCTGAAGGTGGGGGCATAATAGGAAACTATTTTCTTCAAGGGTGTGGCTTCAGGAAGGCTGTCCATACTTATGTGGATAGCCTTATACCCATGTGGTGCATGTGGGCAAAAGCAACTGGACTCAATGTGATATATATATATATATATATATATATATATATATATATATATATATATAGTCTTCCCCTGTAATCAGGTTGATAACTATGCTAATTGTCATCAAAGAACCTTCATCCAGCACCTGATGGAGGCAGATGCCGAGATCCACAGGTAAACACTGGATTGAGCTTCTAGAGACCAGTCCAAAATAGGGAGGAGTGATAATATGAGCAAAGGGGTCATGACCATAATGAGGATACTCACAGAAATAGCTGGCCTGAGCTAGTGAGAGATTACTGACTCTGGACTAATTAATAGTGGGAGAACCTGCATAGGACCAAGTTAGGTCCTCTGAATGTGGGTGACAGTTGTGTGGCTTGGGTAGTCTGTGAGGACACTGGCAGTGGGACCAGGATTTATCCCTAGTGCTTGAACTGGCATTTTAAAGCCCATTCTTTTTGTAGGAATACCGTAGTCTAGATATAGCGGGAAGGTCTTGGTACTGCCTCAAAGTGATGTGTCAGACTTTGTTGACTCCACTTGGGAAGCCTTACCCTCTCTGAGGAGTGGATGAGAAATGAGGTGCAGGGAAGGTAGGGGGAGCAGGAGGAGGGGAGGGAGTGGGAACTGAGAAAGGTATGTAAAATGAGAAAAGATTGTTCTAAAAATTAAATTTAATAAAACGTAATTTGGTATGATTCAGCCATTTAGTTATCCAGTTCTGGGTCTTTCTTCATTGGGAATTTTTTTTAAAATTCCTGACTCACTTTCTTATTGTTTTGTTTTTGTGATTTATATGATTTAGTTATAGGAAGAAATAAGTATCCATAAGTTTATCCATTTTATAAGGTTTTTCAATTTTCCGAGGGTTTCAGACATAATTGTTCATAGGAGTCTTTAATGACGTTTTGTGATTTAGTAGTACCGGCTGTAATGATTGATTCTTTTTTTACTTCTTAGGGCATTCTTTTTGTTCTAACTAAAAATTATATGTATATAACTCATTAAAAAGCTTCATTACATTGATCTTTTGCTTCACTATTCATTTTTTTCTGCTGTAACCTCAGTCATTTACAACTTTATATTCTTTATTGTTTGATATACCCTTTCTTTCCTAGAATCTTGAACTGCATCAATTTAATTGTTTAGTTAAAGTTTTACTATTATTTAAAATATTTCTATATTTTTGATTTAAATGTTTTATGCTTTCTTCTTGATAAATTTCCCTCTTAGTGTGACTACCTTTGATCTAGTTCATAAGTTTTGACATCACATTTTTAGCTTTAAAGCATTCCTGTTGGTTTGTTCAATATTTCTCCATAATTTTAAATTTTATCTTATGATATATTGTATATTATTTATATTTTAAATTGTTTTTATTAACTGAATTTGTTTATACTACATTATTATTGACAAATTTAGATTTGATTCTGTTATTTAAAATAATTGCTTTTGAAAAGTACTTTTTAAAAATATTTTCTTTATGTGTGTGCTTTTGTGATTTATTAGGTTAATAATGTTTCACTTGTTTCTGTTTCTGCTTTAGTGTCTGCTTTTCTAATGGATTTTATGCTGTCATGATGGGAATTATCATTTTTTTGTTTCTGGATGTCAAACCACACTGCTCATTAGTTACAAAGACATTGTGTTGATAATATATTCTCCCAGTTTTCTTTAAAATTTATTGATATTTTAATTCTGAAGGATAACTTTATTGGGGCATAATAATCATGGTCAGCAGTTACTTTCTTTCCTAATTTGGAACATTATGGTTATTTTACAATCTTCTAACGTGTAAGAGTGCAGATTGAAGTCTCCTGCTATTCTAGTGTGCTTGAATTTACATGACTTGGTGATTTTTTTCTAAAGGCTTTTAGAATTCTCTAATTTTTTATAGTTTTGAGTCTTTTACTAAGATATACCATAGTTTGGACAAGTTCTGCTCATGACTATTTAGGTTCCTGTGGCTTTTTTTGATCCTTTACTTCCCAATATTGGAGTTGTCTTCAGCTATTACCTCAACAAGTAATTTTCTGTGCTTCTCATCTATTCCTTCTCCTTTTCTACTCCCCAATAGAAGAGCATTTGTTTACTTAATCATACTCTTAAGTTTTTCTGAACTATCACCATTCATTCTTTGTTATTTTCTCTTCTTTCTTGATATTTTGTAGGATTTCAAAGGGCTTCTTTACAATGTCTTGTATCCTCCTTTTCTCTAAGTCTGTTGCTAAAGCTTTCTACTGTGGTTTTTTATTTGACTTCTGAATTCTGTTTGTGTCTTTTTCCTAATCTTTGGTATATTCATCATATATGGTAGTTATTCTTTACCATGCATTACCTTGATATAATTTTCTCTGGGCTACTGACAATTAGTTACAGTATCTTTGGAGGGAGTCGTGCGTTCCCTTGTGTTTTCTTTCACATTTTTAACAATACTTTGAAGTTTATGCAACTTATGAGAAGTTATTGGTATAAATTTTATAAGACAGTTTTTATGGTTTGCAGCTTTCTCATAACAACATGTCTTTGGTTGTGGGTTTAGTAGGTTGTGTTTGCTCTGATTCTTGCTGAACATCAATGGCTTCTTTGACTGCGATCATTGTCTTTAGGCACATTGTCTCCAGAGCCCTACTGGTGTAGTAATTCTCCAATAGCCCCTACTTAAGTTATGCACACATTAGTGGAGATAGGATTTCTTCTCTATTATCATTCTAACTATTAGACTGATAGGCCCTGGAGCATTATAGTAAGTTCGTTAGCCATTTATGTATTAACTCTGCTGTTCGCGGAGCCTCTGACACTGGCAGTTCAAAGGGGACATATAGGATGTGCCCTGGGTGGAGAAATCCTGGTTTAAAAGTGGTTAGGTACAAGGATGTTGGAGGTGGTCACTCTCATTTGTTAGTGATAATTCAAGTCTGAGGGACTGCAGAACAAAGTGATAGCGAAAAAAGATCAAGTTCTTTCTCTCTCCCAGTCCAAGTGGTAGCATAAGCTTTAAACTAGATGCCCAACAGAATACAGACACAGTGCCCCAGTGCATCTCTTATCCTGTTCTCGGAGGAATACTATGTGCTCCGAACAAGCTTTTTTACTTCTCAGTTCTTTAGACTTGTTCATTTCCTTTAGCGCAGAGTACTGCATGGATTTAAGTGCATAAATTTACTCTCAGATCATCTTGGTCATATAAGAAGGATCCATTCTCTTTTCAGAGTGTGGTGGAATGTCTATGTGATCCTAAAGATTGTGATATACAGAGATTACAGACACTGAGAGTGGTGTGGCTTCAGAAATAACTTCTCATTGTAACACTAGTTACAGCAATCTAAGGTCAAAGGGATTATGGATTTCCTAAAAGATATGAGTTTTTTTTTTTTTCAAAGCAAAGTTGTTAGAGGAACTCTTGGTTGCTCTTCTAACTGGGCTGCAAATTTATGACAACTATGCATTTTTCCAGTAGCTAAGATTTCTGGTAGCATTTTCTGAGATTTTCCTGTTCATTCTTTCCCTTACAAAGGTGGAGTTTCCTCCTCAAGAGGAGAGCTGGGTAGAAGTTTCCAAGGAAAGTTAGACTTCTTTATATTTACTCTCTCAAGTATCCGAATCATTTGGGTTCCAGCCTTTGGCCCGCTATGTTCTAGCTTCTATTCATGACCACTCAAAATTCAGCTCTCTACTTAGTCTTTTTCCTTCTGGGAGAAGAGATATATGTTGAATTTCTATTCAGTCCTCTTAGAATGTCTTCCAATGATGTTTTACAGATGAAGTGTTGCTCCCGAAGCCTGTTTGGTATTTCTTTATTTAGCATTCTCTCACTTCTTTATTCATCTATCTGTTACTTCATTGTTGCCTTGGAACTTCCTGACCACATAGAACAGACATTGCGCTGGGTGTGTGAAGCTATCTAACTCTCCAAAGATGGAGTGTTATCACACGGCTTATAATCTTAATGAAAAGACTGGCAGGTGATTCAAAATCAAATTTAGCGAAGTGAAAACAACAGACAAAGACTGGGTCCGTTACAGGGAGCTACTAAGAGGAGTTGGAGCCTTGTTTAAAAGCTTCATGGAAACTGCTTGATGTGGATTTTGACAGATGAAGATAAGCTTTTGCCAGGTGGCTAAACATGTGAAACAATTGTCATGCTAATTTTGTCCGGGAAATGCATTCTATTTAACAGAAGACACTGGCTTAATATGTAATGATACCCATACAAACTCAATTTAACAGACTATGCTTTTTATTTTTTTTATATCCCAGGATAATATTTAATTACACTGGTTCCTTGTTAGATCTACATCTTACAGTCATCGAATGCAATTTTACTCATTTGCACATACACAAAGCATTTTAAAGAGCTTTTAAAGAGCATTTAAAGAGCGACTACTCTCTTTGTTATTCATCTAGCTAATGACTTATTCTTTGAATATTAATAATAAGAAACACAAACATTCTTCATACATTGCAAGAGTACTTAATTCTTACTCCAGGGAATCAGGTAGTTCATGTACAATTCCTTGCATTAATCATATTGATGACACAGTAACTCTTCTGAAGGCATTGATTTATATTAGGTGTTACACAAAGACTAAACAGAATCATGAGTAGAAAATAAACACAAACACTAGTTGCTCAACATTTGCTTCAAGAATTATCTCTAGTTAGTTTTAACCTAGTGATAATTTAGTATATATCCATTAGAAGGGTGTTACAGAGTATGTGGCTGTGTTAAGGTAAGGTGCCATTCCTCCTAAATAATTATTGCAAAAATAAATTCTAATTGGCCAGGCATACAATTTGAGCAAAATAAATCATGTTCATGATCAAAATAATTGTCCTGTCTCAATTTTGTACCTGTGATTCAGCTACAGTGAATTTTGCTATGGAGGTTATGAGATGCAGTTGCTGGTGTGGTGACATGTCCCTTGGGTGCCAGGGAGGATAAGATGGAGAGATTCTGACCCCCAGGGTCCCATGAGTTTACAAATAGCCCCTGTTCTTAAGCTATGGGAACCTGGACTTTTGACATTGGTAGAATTCTTATATAAAGTAAGTTTCTTGAAATATAGATTTCTTTTAGAAATATTTATACATTGGTACTCTGTTTAGAACCATCATCCATTTGTTCTAGATATTGAGAGCCAAAAAATACATGTGGGGGCCGGTTATTGTCACTCATCATTAGTTTATTAGTTTAGATGTAAATTATGACATCAAATCATGTAGAAATAAAGGACCTGAAATCTCATGGGAGATCAATTGTAGGTTACCCCAAAGAAAGACTGTCCCTGATGCATCTGTTTCTGATTGTATACTAGGTTTATTTTCTGAGTATTAATTCATGTATTCTACAAATTGCTGATATACTTCACTGAATTATTTGTGCCTATGGTCAACTAGAATAGTAGTTGCTGCCTCTTCATTCTTTAGGGGCTGCATTAAATATCTGTGATATAAATGCTCCAGGGTTGATCTCTTTTAATTGCTGTGTAATTTGCTATTAGGGACACACCATGAGGAGACAAATGCTTTAAATGACCTTTAAGGTTCATTAGAGAGGTACAACTTCACTTAAGTGATCATTATTAAAGTCTTTCTAAATACTAAAGAATTTTATTCTGCATCTTAGTTAAGTGGTAACAAACCAAACATCTCATATTTATTTCCAATGATACAGCCTACTATAAAGACATAGCCCATATAACCAATAACTAAATATGTAGCAATTCCATTTAATCTACATTTTGTGTGTCTTAATCATCTACAAAATCAAACATTGGACCATTCTTTGCTCATTTTCATTTTTCCGTTATCCACCATGTTAATCAGTATGTTCTAGGAGAATAGCTCTCTGTGTTTAATCACTGTAGTCTGGAGTCATGGATCTCTTCCTAATCCCACTGATGTCAGGGGAGGCTGGGATGAAGTGTTTGATGTCACAGACTCTGTGTCTGGGTATTTATTTGAATCCCAAGGTAATAACCTCTCTCCTGTTTAGAAAGTCTTCCTGGGCAGTCCTTGCCAGCTGTGGACCCCCAGTTGTTCAGCTGGAAAGCACAGAGGTATTGTACAGGAAGTTGTGTTGATAAAAGAGGTCAATATTGTCAGAAGAGTGCCTGGCACATGCTGAATGTCCAGTGAATATTGTCACTGTTTCTACACACACTCCTAGGCTATATGCAGCTGGAATTTTTGTCATGTCTGACCAGGACCACCAATCATGTGTTGATTAAAGAAGGATAGATGTTGGTTCAGTGTCTACACAGAGGAATCCCACTCAGAGGGAACAGTTTTAAAACAGCGGCTTCCTTGGTGATGGATATAAAACACACAGATCCTAGTGGTAGTTCTGACCCTACAAGCACATCTTATCTTTAGCATTCCACACCTCATTCACTCATATTCTCAAACTGATAATGTGCCGCTTCTGCTTCAGATCTCTGCTGAATGTCTATGCCACTGACTACAGGTAGCTCTTGTGGGGAACTCCAGCCATCATAGGCCCTCTACCTTAGCTTACATAAAAGTGGCTATGTTCCTCAGCCTGTTAACAGCGTCACCAATGTTCTGTTTTCCCTTGTGCTCCAAATCTTCAGGGCAGGAACAGACTTGTTCCTTTTGACGTACCTTTGCAGAGTGCCAGAAACATGGTGGAGGCTCAGAATAGAGCTGATGAAACAAAAACAAAAACAATGTTTATCGATTCAAAAATTGAAGGGGTTCATGAATACACATTCAATGAAAGCAGGTGAGGATCATGTAGGGTGTTATACCGAGTTCAAAGTTTAGTCTTCATTTTCCCTAGTTTGGAAAAATATAGACCAATTTAGAGTCATATACTACCACAACTTGATTATACATATTCTATTGACCCCTCACCTTCAGAATAACATACCTCCAGTTCATTTTATTTTCCACACTTGGCTTAAAAAATTGCTACAGTTTGGTTTCTCTGTAGTTACTGTTGGGTCCTGCCCTTGACCCTATGATTCTGTCTAAAGTCACCTGTCTCCACCTTGCCTGATTCTTCTTAGTCTCTAAAAATTACTTTTCTCTTCACAAGCAGCTGTGCTCATTTGGTCTTTGTTCATATTTCAGTTGCTAGTATTACCATAAAATGCTCTTTTACATGTTATTATTTTCCTGAAATTCATATTTCCCAAGAAGACTCGTGTATTTTATATATTTTTATACATATCACATTGACAGATAAAAAATTCCTAAAACAGCAAACAAGGCAAATTTTCCTGGAGTTTTTCTTTTATTTATAGGAGAAATCATAACAAGTATAAATATTAAATATTATTTATTTATACCCCTATCTTCCAAAATATCTGAAACAAAAATGTTTCTTAATGCTTAGAAGTATAAAATATTTAAGCCAAAATAATGAAGCTGATAAAAGTAACAAATTCTAAAGGAAAGCACTCTTAGAATCCTGATAGGGCTGTGGTTAGAGTTTATTTATAGAATGCTTGTATAGAATGCATAAGACTTGAGTCTCAGTACTGTAAAGCAAACATGCCCTAACAAAACAACCTCTCTGGTATTTGAGAGTGAATATAAAAGAAAAGAATCATAGTGTAAGTAACAAAAACAATCCTTCTGCATTTTATATTACATTGTGAATGGTGGTAAATAGCAAAGCATACATTAGAAATGTAAAATCTTGCAACTGTAAGGAATGCCTAACAGGACAAATAAACATATTGGAAGGTAAAAGTATGCATACTTAAATAATGAGAAAAATAACTGAAAGTCAGAACCAATATTAACTTTCTCCAGTGATGAAAATACTCAAATAAGAAATAATAAGTGTCATGTGGTTGGAATGTTTACAGAACACAGTTTGTTGAGATTGTCAAAAAGATCCACAGTGTCTACCAGTACCACTTCCTTTGTGGATTCCACTTACAGAAAGAAGTCAAGATGAATGTAGTGGGCAGAGAAAGATGTGCTTAATAACATGCTGACAGCTGTTTCTTTGTGTCTTCTTCTTCTTCTTCTTCTTCTTCTTCTTCTTCTTCTTCTTCTTCTTCTTCTTCTTCTTCTCCTCCTCCTCCTCCTCCTCCTCCTCCTCCTCCTCCTCTTCCTCCTCCTCCTCCTCCTCCTCCTCCTCCTCCTCCTCCTCCTCCTCCTCCTCCTCTTCTTCTTCTTCTTCTTCTTCTTCTTCTTCTTCTTCTTCTTCCTTCTCCTCCTCCTCCTCCACCACCTCCTTCTTCTCCTTTTCTTTCTCCTCCTTCTCCTGCTCCTTCTCCTATGTATCCTCTTTTTCTTCTATATGTTACTGTGTTTGTTTTTCTTCTTTTGTGATTATTAGTTGCTCCCTATTTTTTCTTTAGAATGGAGTTCTCAACCTGTGGGTCATGAGTCATTTGGGGTCACATATCAGATATCTGGCATATCAAATATTTACATTGCAATTCTTAATAGTAACAAAATTACAGTTATCTCGAGACCAGCCTGGTCTACAAGAGCTAGTTCCAGGACAGGCTCCAAAACCACAGAGAAACCCTGTCTCAAAAAAACAAACAAATAAAAAAACTCTGTAAACAAAATTTACAGTTATCAAGGTGGAAATGAAATAATTTTATGGTTGGGGGTCACCACAACTTGAGGAACTGCATTAAAAGTCATAGCATTAAGAAGACTGAGAACCATTGCTCTAGAGAATGTATTAAGTATTTGTGATACAAAAGACTTAAAAGCAAAAGTTCATCTATCTATCTGTATCATCTATCTATCTATCTATCTATCTATCTATCTATCTATCTATCATCTGCTACCTACCTATATACCTATCTTCTATCATTTATTTGTAAAATATATGACTAATACTGTTAAATATATGATTCTTTATGTTTATAGGCTGAACTTAGAAGCTGTTTTCATCTAATATTATGTAGAATTGTGGAACATTTGATTCCTGGTAGCATTAAAATAGACTTCCAAGGTAGGGCAGGGTTTTGAATTATAGACCTGAGTTGAATGGTGACTGTTCTTTAACTGTCTGCCTTGACAGTTTCTATAGTCTTATAGAGCTTCAATATCCTCATTATCTACAAAGGTTTCTAACACTTTTTAGTATGTGAGAGTTAAATCAAAAAAAAACTGTGTAGAGAAACTGGCAAAATTCCTGGTGCTCAATAAATGATTGTTATTCTGTGAAATTAAACTATTAGAGACAGTAGTCAGTTTGCTTCAAACTGAGCATTTAATTAGTAGATAAAAGGCTGACTGTGTGTACTAATGTGTCCTATAAAAAGTGTTGTTGCTTGCACATTGTGAGTTGATGGTTTTTTTTATTGAGAATAGGAAAAAAAAAGTTTCCGCCACCTCCCAGCCTCCCATTTCCCTCCTCCTCCCCCCATTCTTCTCCCCCTCCCCCCACTCCTCTTCCCCTCCCTCTCCAATCCAAAGAGCAGTCATGGTTCCCTGCCCTGTGGAAAGTCCAAGGACCTCCCCCCTCCGTCCATGTCTAGGAAGGTGAACATTCAAACTGGCTAGGCTCCCACCAAGCCGGATCATGAAGTAGGATCATACTAGGTGCTTGAAGCTTAGCTCTTTGGATGCAGAAGGTGGTCTGAATTTCCAAAGGCTTGTCTGCTGTCAGATTTTCTTGAGATTTTGCTTCCACTGCATGAGAATGTTTGACTGACTTTACATATTGAAAGCTCGAGCTTGCAGAGCAGTGGTGGATTGTCCCGGACTAATAATAATAAGTTTTCGTTTTGTACTGGTAGTTCTGCTGACAGAAAGCAGAGGGAAGAAACTTGCTCAAGTGGAATGAAACACCAAGGCCTGCTTGCCAAATATGTCTTCACATGTATTCTCAAGAAAGAAATAGGCTGTGAAGGCACAATTAATAGTCTTGTCTCTTTTCAAATTACATCTGACACTTATTCTCTATCATATTACCCTCTCTGAATTACTTTCAAATACTCAGAGCCTTTATTGTTTGTTTACATCTTCAACATGGCCTCCCCAATCCCTTTCTTTATGTGTCTGTGTCCTGTGTCTTTCTTATATCTGTGCACTAACAGTGAGGGATTTCCCAACAGCTGGGTCACAGATTATTCTGGGCTCTTTGAGGGCAAAATGCAGAAACACATACATACAAGAACATGCACACACATAGTTCTTGTAATACACATATGCACTAATATGTGTGTGCACTTGGACACATGTATGCACACACACATTTCTCATGCAAAGTAACATTTCTATTACAATTTTTGAATATTCAGATGTTTTTCTATTGTCTATAAGTTGATTATGTAGTTTTGAATTAGTGACATTATAATCAGAGTCTAAGTTTCTTGTCCCCAGATCTTCCTTTAAGCATTCCACAACAGTTGTGGGAATTTGCTTCAGGTTTTGTGAAAAGCCCTTGGTTCCATACATATTCACACTGAAAAATACAAACTCTTGTGTTACTGAAGCCTTCAGGCACATGTATCATTTAGCCTGATAGCAACAACAATGATGACTATACCCAATGAGTCATTTTTATGACAACTTCATTAGCATATTAGCATATAAGTATAAATTCACCAGCTATCTTTGCATGCATTTAAATATCATATGCTTATGCACTTATAGAAGCACTTTCCTGGTGTATTTAATGAATAGTACAACTATTCATCGCATCCACCCACAGCTGTAGACCATATCCATCATCCTTTAGGAAGCTGTATACTCCTACGTCGACATTTTTCATCCTCATCTCTACTTTCCACCACCTCCTTGGCCACTGCCTCCCTCTATCTAGATTTGCCTCTTTGGTACATGCCCTATAGATGAGATCCTGCAAACTGTGCTCTTTTGACTAGATTCTTTTACTTAGAACAGTGATTTTAAGATTTTTTTGTAAACTTTGGTGTGTATCAACATTTCATTGCTTTCTGAAGTTAAGCAATATTCCACCATATGTATGTACCACAGTTTGCACATGAATTCATCTGTTGGACATTTGGTTATTTCTGCGTTTGTCTATTGTGAATAATGCTTCTATTGAGTATTTGTGTAAAATCTCTCAGTGGAAATACGTTTTCAGCTTTGAATATGAGCCTAGAAGTGGAATTTCTGGGTCACATGATAAGTTTATGTTTTAGGTTTTAGAAACTAGATAAACATTTCTCATGAAAATGGCACCATTTCACACATTTTCCCAGCAATCTCTGCAGGTTCCAATTTCTCAGCATCATTGAGAATCTTTGTTATTTTCTGCTTGTATAAGACTTATAGCTATCCCAGTGACTGTGAAGTACTATTTCACTATAGACTTGGCATTTTCCTAATGAACAATATGGTTAACAATATTTTTATTTACTTCTATGGAAAATGTCTATTCAATATTTTTGACCACTTTTAAAACCCTCTTGGAAGAAAATGCAAGTTTAAACAAGTATAAAAAGGTCCCAAATATAGTAAAAAATGTCTTTATAATTTCTTGATAGCAGTTGCCCTTATCAAGTATGCATTTTTATAAGTACATTCCCTGTTCTATGGACTGCCTTTACATTTCCTTTTTTATGGTTTTTATTATTTGAAAATAAAATTTTTACATGCTTTATTCTGATGATACTTTCCCCTCCCCTATGTCCTTCCAGATTTTCTCCACCAACCCACCCACACAACTCCACCTTCTTTCTCTCTCTCTTTGGAAATAAGCAGTCAAACAACAAAACAGAATAAAAATAAGACAAAATAGACAAAGAAAAAAAACACTATAAACACACACACACACACACGGTCTGCTTTAAGAGGGCTTCATCACAAGTTTGGCTTGCTCGTGCTATTGGTGTGTAAGAACTACTTCCTAAGTCAGGCACTGTAGATGTGTTTGTGCTTGTTTCTATAAGATTATTAATAGTTCAGTTTAAGATTCAGATATAGTATCATTTTAGGTGAATGTTATTCATGGTATAAAGTAGAGATTAAGCCTTATAGACTTGTAGACTCATGCTGGTCTATACCTGTTCCAGCATAATTCGTTGAAAATGAAGTCAATTGAAGTCATTTCACAAATGATACTTAACAATATCCAAGTGCTTTATTACCCTTATTTGCTTGCTTACACCCATCTCTTCTTCCTTCTATGAGAATTTAAAACTTTTCCGTTTCTTTTACCACTGAGAGAAGATGGGGAAAGGACAGAACTGCGCATTGATTGTGGTCTTGGACCACTAGAGGAAGGAGTCAGATGCATGGGGTCTTGGTAGGGAAAGGGGTGAACTTACTTTTTCACAGCCCTTCTTGTCTCTTCATGGTGAAAATCACCGGGCAACTCAGTGGCAAGAGAGCTCGAGCACACAGTCTGTATAAAGACGAACGCCTTGGGACTCCGCAAGACCCAGAGATAGAGAAACTAGAAGTGAAGGGTGAACTGAGGCACTCAGAACTAGTCTGCAAAATGCGCTACAATATGCTCCCTCTCTTCCCTCTTCTTCTGAGCAAAAAGCCTCATGACTTCGGTTATGCCAGAAGGAAAATCTATGTCTGCAATTCCTAGTCCAAGAAATTGCGAATAATTTGGAGACAGCCAAAGGCATGAGTCAGCGGGTTTCTCTTCCCCCTTTTCCCTAGCGTAGCCTGACTCCAGCAAGGCCTTGTTCCAGATGTGGGGTGCCCCTCCCAAGGGCCTAATGGAGCCTGTGGGTGGCAGTTCCTCCAATGCTGGTGGCAGTCTGAGCTCCTGCCAAGGCCCAGTGAAGCCACTTCAAAGGACACCACCAGCACCACTGATAAACGGATCCAGAGGCTTGCTTCAGCTCAGACTAGGTCTCAGGTCTGCTTCACAGGCTCTGGCTGGAGGGCACAGGCTTTCTCTGCAGAGGTTTGGATGCTCGGGAGCTCTTAACCAGGCAGCTCTTTGTTAAGCACCAACAACTCATCCCTCAGGATTAGAAATGTTAGAGAGAGGGGCTAGGGAGTCAACTCAGGCAGTAGATTGCCAGCAGATGGAGTTGGATCTCTAAAACCCAAGGAAAAATGTATGGTAGTGTGTTCCTAATCCCAGTACTGTGGAGGTGGGAACAGGATGATCCCTGGTTAGCTACCTAGCCCAGTTGGTGAGTTCTAGGCCAGTGAGAGACAGTGTCTGAACAAAAGAAGAGAGGTAACACCGGAGAAAGGACACCCTAGGTTGTAGTTGTCTTTTGGCTGCTATGTTCACATATACATGGGCATACATGTACACACACACACATACACACCTCATATGCATTCACATATACAAAATACATACAAAAAAAGGAGAAAAGAGAAATGTTAGGCAGATAGGAGGGTTTCATTTGTAGACAAAATAAACAGGGTTGTCGTCGTGGTATGTTCCTGTCGTCATTCCATATCCTATCGAAAAAGTGGGATCAGAACACTTTTCAGGTCACCTGTGGAACAGAAGATAATATTAATTATCTCTGAATTGGTTGAGAATAGATCCTCTCAACCCAAATTTTCATATGTCTTCCAGGCTTTTCAGATATGTCCAAAAGCTCTAGGAATTCCATCACTTATAAAAATGAATAAAATTTGTTATCTTTTAAAAGTAAATAAGTATTTCATTTTTGTGATGTAGTGAGGGGACACCAAAATCAGGCTTACTGGTCTAGACTGTGGTGTCCACTGAACTTGTTAGTATATTTTCTCCTCCTTGGGCCTCAGATTCAATTGGTAATGAGAACTGAATGGATGCAAACTGTCACTGTGATGCAGTGCGGAAAGAATGCTAGTGCACAGTAGATGGGATGAAGGACCCTAGGAGGACGCACATGGAGATCTACCATCACTCACGACTTGCTTTTACAGTCTCTTACTGTGTGGGCTCATTTCCTTTGTGTACAGGTCATTGATGGTAACCTGAGGTAACACTAAGATTTACAAGCTAAGATCAAAACTCTGAGTTTTCATCTTACACCTGTAAAAATGGCCAAGATCAAAAAACACCGATGACAACTTATGCTGGAGAGGTTGTGGGGTAAAGGGAACACTCCCGCATTGTTGGTGGGAGTGCAAGCTGGTACAACCCCTTTGGATGTCAGTGTGGCAATTTCTCAGAAAATTAAGAAACAACCTTCCTCAAGACCCAATAGTACCACTTTTGGGTATATATCCGAAGGATGCTCAACCGTGACCTAAGGACATGTGCTCAACTATGTTCATAGCAGCATTGTTTGTCATAGCCAGAACCTGGAAACAATATAAATGCCCCTTGACTGAAGAATGAATAAGGAAAATGTGTACATTTACACAATGGAGTACTACACAGCAGAAAAAAATAACGGCATCTTGAATTTTGCAGGCAAATGTATGGAGCTAGAAAATATCATTTTGAGTGAGGTAACACAGACCCAGAAAGACAATTATCACATGTACTCACCCATAAGTGGTTTTTAATCGTAAAGTAAAGAAAACCAGCCTACAAATCACAATCCCAGAGAACCTAGACAAGAATGAGGACCCTAAGAGAGGACACATGGATCTAATCTACATGGGAAGTAGAAAAAGACAAGATCTCCTCAGTAAATTGGGAGCATGGGGACCTTGGGAGAGGGTTGAAGGGCAGGGAAGAGGCAGGGAGGGGAGCAGAGAAAAATGTAAAGCTCAAGAAAAATTAATAAAATTAAAATAAATAAATAATAAATACATGAAAAAAGATCAAAACTCAAAATAGTTAGGTACTGGCATCGAGTCTTCTCACCTACAGAAAGGAAATGCTACCCCATGTATTATCTGTGAGGATCAGAGATATTAATAGAGAACTACGTTGTACACCAGTGAGTACTCCAGAAATGTGAATTCCCAGTCTTCGTCTCCATAGCTTTCCTAGTGAAACCCCAAGTTTTTGCAGTCCAGGGAGGTGAAAGATGGGCCATTTTCTGGTGAGGTTGATTAACTGGCACCTCCTCTTAGTAATGGTTAACACCAGCTGTGCCTAGCAAATACGTTATAGAAACCTGCTCACCTTCCCAACAGGCTCTGAGTAACGGAGGCAGCCTTTTAAAACGGAGGGGTCTTTTAAAAAATCTCATCAAGGAGAAATGTAAACAAATTTCTACTGGGAAGTGAGAGGGGAAGCCATGAAAGGAGGAAATGAAGGAGACATATATCTTTTCAGCAACTCTTTGATAAAAAATCTCCTTCTCTAAATTAAAAACCAAAAGGCAACGCAGAATACTGGGTAAGGCATCCAACTTTAGGTCCTGACTGGTGAGGTTTGTGCCTTGACTTCTCGTTTCATTAATATGACTTTGAACACATTGTCTCTACTTCAGAACTTTCAGTTGAAAAATAATGTGTCTTATTTTTCATAAAACATAAAGGATTGTTATATCAATTGTATGTTTTAAGGTCTTCAACGTGCTAAGACCAGTACAAGGGATACACTACATGGAAAAATAACTACATAAAATAAATAGGTCAGCGTTAAAAATTCTATTTAAAGGTGTAGAAGCTCAAAAATAAACTTTTGATTAATGTCCACGGGTATAGGAGTAACTTTCTAAGGTGAATCTCTAGGAATGAACTCAGGTGTTCCTCAAGAGTTTTTTTTTTTCTTATAGGAAATTTTTACAACTTTGTCTTAATACTCTTGAGTTCTACAACGAGGTTGCCTTTCTTTGTGAACTTTGAAATTGTCTGTTTTTGAAACAAGCACTAAGATGGTGGCTTAAGTTTATTTCAGTGCCATGTTTAAAAAAAAGGTCTGAAAGTAAGTGTTTTAGGATGGGATGGAGGGCTCCCTGGGAGTAAAATCCCAGACTCCTCCTCCTTAAATTTCCATTCCAGCCACTGTGTATTCCCACATGGCTTCTGGGACTCCAGCCATGATCTTTCAGTTGTAGGCCAGAACAAATATTTAAAAGAAAAGTAAAAGAAAAAAAATCATATAGTAATTCATTTTAAGAAATTTCAAAAGTCATTGCGTGAAATAAAGTGCCTTCTATCTGGCCACAATTTAATCTCAGCATTTTATCTCTGTTCTAGAGAGCTATGAAGTAGTCTTTTTTTTTTCCATGCCCAGACCCCGTGGATTCATTTGTAATTGCTTAAAAATAAGCTCGGATTCACACACGGACTGAGCTACACAGTCTACTCTTACTGGCTTCCAGAATATACATGTTTAATATATATTAATTTAAATTTAAAAGATAATTCCATCATTCTCTCCTTTTCTTTCCTCCCCTCCAACCTCTTTCATGCACCCTGCCCCCTTAAATCCCTGTCAAACTCATGACTTCCTTTTCTCTAATTGTTTTTATTAGATGTATGGATACATGGATAAATATAAATATAATACACTGAGTCTCTTTACTGTAGCTTTTATATACGTTATTTCGGGAATGGAGTAAGAAAATAATGATTCTACATGGGTTTTCCAAGTATCTTAGTGCTGACTTTTCCTTCTTTCCTCTCTGTTTGCCCCGCCCCCATCCATTTCCTCCATCTCTCTCTTCATATTATTTGTATTCTGCTACTTTCCTCCCTAGTGTCCCCACCCCTGTGGTCTCTTTAAAATCATATCTGAGGATTTAGAGTCAGGGATGAAAGAGAGCACGCAGCATTTTTCTTTCTGGGTTGGTCTGGGTTATCTCATTCGCTACATTTTCTAGTTCCATCTATTTACCTGAAAAGTTCACTCCCCCCCCCTTTTTTTTTTACAGCCGAATAGAATTTCATCATGCAGATGCACTTCCTTTTCATTATTCATTAGTCAGTGGAAGGACGTTGAGGGTGTTCTAGTTTTCTCGCTGTTATGAATAGAGCTGCAGTGAACTTGGCTAACTGGGATATGATGTTGAGTCTCTTAGGCAGATGCCAAGGAGTGGTTTAGCCAGAATGGATTGATCTGTACCTTTTGGAGAATTCTCTACGATGATTTCTTGAGTGGTACCAATTTGCAGTACTAACAGTGAGAGAGAGAGAGTTTCCCTTTCCCGCCCCTGCAGGAATAATGCTGAATATGTTTTGAGTGTTCCTTAGTATTTTTATTTCTTCTTTAGAGACCTCTTTGTTCAGACCTATAACCTACTGTTTAATTGGACCTTTTTTCTTTTATTGATTTCTTTTATGATTCTTTACAGATTTTGTTTATTAATCTTCCATCAGGTTTATAGCTGTCATACATCTCTCACCCTCTCTGGGTTTCCTCTTTACTCAACTGATTTTTCCTCTGATATGCAAAAGCTTTTAGTTTTATGAGGTTCCACTTGTCAATTGCAGGCCTTAGTCCATGAAGTCCTACGCATAAAGCTCTTGCCTACACTCATACCTTACAGACTCCTGTTAGGTTTACTTCCAAATTTTCAACATTTCAGGTTTCATATTGAGGTCTTCGATCCATATTGAGTTAACTTTTGCACAAATTGACAGATATCTGTTTAAATCCATTCTTGGACATGTGGACATACAGTTTTCCTAGCTCCATTGGTTTTGGAAGCTGTCTTTTCTTCTATATTTGTTTATGGTGTCCTTGTTGAATATCAGATGACTGCGGTTATGCTTACTCATGTTTGGAAATTTTGTCTTGTAAAAATCAGCATGGTATTGGCACAGAAACAGAAGACTAGTGTTTCTAGACAACAGTCATTGTGACTATTACCATGGGATTAAGGTAAAAGCAACAGAGATAAGTCAGTTTTCTACTTGATCTTATGACACTGTCCCAAGCAAGATATATTCCCTCTTTCTCTCCTCTCTCCCTCTCCTTCTTTTCTGTCTCCTCCTCACTCTATATCTCTCTCTCTACTTCCCACTGGTGTGAGACAATTCTATATTCTGTCAATTATATTTTAAATAAACGCTGATTGGCCGATAGCCAGGCAAGAAGTACAAGTGGGAAAACCAGACAGGAAGTAGAGGTGGGACAATGAGAACAGGAGTATTCCCCCAGTCCTGCCCAGACCACAGAAGAAGCAGGATATGACCTGCCCTCCTGAAAAAGGTACTGAGCCATGTGGCTAACATAGATAAGAATAATGGGTTAATATATGTTATAAGAGCTAATACAAAGCCTGAGCTAATGGGCCAGTTTATAACTAATGGAGACCTCTGTGTGATTTTCACTGGGACTTGCAGGCTGTTACATCCCTCTCCACTCTTTTTCTGTATCCATCTGTGTTTCTCTCTCTCTCTCTCTCTCTCTCTCTCTCTCTCTCTCTCTCTCACACACACACACACACACACACACACACACATTCTCAACTATGGCTTCTCATGTAATGCTTCACATAAATTCTTGGAATATCGTTTCTAGCTCCAGCCATTTCCTGTCTGCTATGAGAGACTCACATGTGGACTGGAACTTCATAAGGCTGTTAACTCATGAGAAGGCCACCATCATTCAGAGGTTGTTGTGTATGGTGCTTCTGTCATAGAACACTGATCTGTATCAGAACAACAGCTGCCATTCATTATCGCCAGTGAGCTAATTCAGGTTTAATAGATTATAGAAGGTGAATATCTTAGTTTTATTTAAATAATAGCTTACACATTCTTGTGTATCATTCATTCATTCATTCTTTCAAATTGGCACAGTGAGACAGGAACTAAGTTATAAGGCTTCCACTATGGTCAAATAAGTTAACTTTATTTTTTGTCTATATATTTTGTAACCAATAGTCTTTTGTCCTCCAAACAGATAAGCCTGCTTCCTTCCCCAGCAAACTCCAATCATTTCTAAAGCCTTTTTGTTTGCCTAGACACTTTCTGGTTTGCCAGTGACATTCCTGAAAGATAACACTAAGCTACGAATCTGATTCTTGGGTGCACTCCATCCAGCAAAACTAAACCAGAGACTCAGTTGATAAGACTTTTGACTATGCTTGGTTCCAAAAATGAGGAAAACAATTGTAATTTAAAATAAAATTCGTATTCTTAGCACCAAATGCCAAATCTAGCATAAAATGAGTATTGAGTGCATGAAGGAGTTGAGTGATAGAGTTGAGAGATGATTGTATTTAGTGGAATGCAAAACTACATATTTGAAGGGCTGCCATGCAGAATTTAGATGAGAATGGCTTCTTCTGACAGGGCTGCTGTTTACAACTTACAGTAACTGGGAAACACGGAAAACTTTCCAAATATCAGAGTGTATGCTAAGCGCATGACTTGTGCTATCTATTATTTATCCCACACACTAATATAAATTATTTAGTAATTACTTTCTCCACGAAGCACTAAAAGAAGAGGAGGTTCAGAGAAACTGACAGGTTACCTTAGGAACACTCAGACTATGCAACATCAAGAAGAATTAAATGTATGGCTATAAGGATAGAACTCAGCACTAAATGACTGTGGCTTGAGTCATACACAGTTTATTCAAGGGCTTGTTTCTCTTCTCTAAGAAATATTAGAAATGAAATGATAGTGCACTAGAGAGAATGCTAAACACTGGTGGTTACATAAATGCATTTTTATGTATCCACCCACCCATACATATATGCATATATTTTATTAACAAGTTACTTATAAGTTCATATATGCATGTTGCACTTTATTGTAAGCCTGTTTTATGCCTGGACACCACAGAGAATGAAATTGTCTAAAATGAAAATAAGTTATTTGTCAATAAAATGAAAGATAGTACAAAAGTTTCATGAATTGTTTCACTTTATTTAGCCATATCTGTGCTCTCTGGTTATGTGTAGCTCGTGTGTCTGTGCAGAGGTGGTATAAAATGCTATGTTCCTGCCCATCCTTACCAGCTTGCCCCTCAGAGAAGACATGTGGAGAGCCTGAAATTTGCTAGGCAAGAAGATTTACAGCATGGAAATCAGCTCATGCTATGAATAGCATCTTGGCGTATTTTTTCTTTTATTGCCTTAATTTATGAGAGTGTTAAAAATTTATAATGCAGATTAAGGCATGCTACTAGTTATGAGCAGCACCAGAAAAGGAGTAAATATTCTTTCTCCGTGTAGAGAGTCCCGTCCAGCTAAGAAGCTGTTCGCTTTCTTCCATGGATGAAAGATGTTCTAATATGTCTTTGCTGTTTCTCATACATCTCTGTCAGTACTTTAAAGGCATATGCTGACCAAGACTGGAGGTGAGTTGTGATTTTAAAAGGTCCCTAGTAATCCCTGGGAACAGCCACTGAGAATTAGAGTGCTCTAGGGAATTTACCAGTACAATAATGTATCTTTTGCTGTTTGCTGACTTGTGCTGCTTGTCTTTTTCAGTGAGAAGGGTAAATATACATGCTTAAATATGAATGTGAAGGAGAGATAGGGAAGAAAGAGGGAAAGGAAGATAAACAAAGTACAACTACGTATGAATCTACTACATTGTTTGCTAATTAAAACCCACTAGCAAATATCAGAAAAATAAATATAAGTGTGTGAGAGAATTCTCTACATTCATGTAACACTTTTTTTTTTCAGAATTGATTATTCAACATGTACCAATACACCTGTCTCTGCAAGGGTTTTCCTTATTTGTTAAAGGTCTATTTAGGACCTGTAGATGCAGGTCCATATAGCCAAATCATGAAGCTGTTTTCTGGTAGCTAGATATGGCTGGAGTTGAAACAGACATTTTTGAGGACAGAGCATGAGATCTCTATCACTGTTAATAACAAAGCCACTTCATAGGAGCAGGAGGATACAAACGATATGGTGATTCTTTCCTTCTTAGTCAGAAAGTTTCATAATTCTTAAGTAGTAGGGTGTGTTGGAAATGGGGAAGAGTATATTGATCAGGTATCAGCAAGGTCTGTTCCTGATTCTGGATCCCCATTTCTAAAAGGCATCACTCAGGTTACTCTTTTAGATTCCAGTAACTTCCTACTGCACCAGGTTTCTATATTTAACTGGTCATCTTCTATGATCAGGCAAGGCTCCTAGCAGAGCCATCCACCCAGCCACAAAACCTTCAACCTACAATCTGCCCTGCATGCAAGATGTGCTGGAGTAATGGTGGAGCAGAATTTGTGAGAGGGTCAACCAATGACTGGTCCAACTTGAGGCCCATGCCACGAGAAGAAGCCCACGCTGGCATGAAATAGGTAGCCAGGAATCAGAGGTAAGACAGCCCACAGACCCAAGATAGAACAAAACATGACTGGCCAAATAAGTAAAGAAAGAAAATTAAATCAATGAAATTATTCCTTGTGATTTTCTGTAAAATGCATAGATTGACGCCTAGCTTGAGTGCCATCAGAGGGCCATCATCAACAACTGATAATAGATCCAGAGATCCACAGCCAAACATTAGGTGGAGTCAGGGGACACCTGCAGAGGAGGAGGAGGAAGTATTGTATGAGCCAGAGGGGGTCAAGGATGTCACCAGAAAGTGGCCCACAAAATCAATTGGGCAGGGTTTATAGGGACTTACAGAGACTGAATGGACAAACACAGACCCTATATGGTCCCGAGCTAGGTCCTTTGTATAAACCTTATGGTTTTGTAGCTTCATATTCTTGTGGGAATCCCAACAGTGGAGTCGGGGGTATCTCTGACATTTTTTTGCCTGTGCTTGGGACCCTTTTTCTCCTACTGGATTGCCTAATTCAGCCTTGATATGAGGGTTTGTGCCCAGTCTTATTGTAACTTGTTAGGTCATATTTGGTAGCCATCCATAGGTGTCCTAATATTTTAATTTTGAAGGGGGATGTAAGGGGACTAGGTCTGGAAGAAAGTGAGGGAACTGGGAGGAGTGGAGGGAGGGAAAACTGTGTTTGGAATATAATGTATGAAAGAAGAATAAAAGAAAAAAGAGTAGAACATTGTGATTGATGAAAAAAAGATCAGCTTCTGAGATTAACAAGTGTTGCCTACCAAGATATTAATCTTCTTTATTTTCCCCTTTATAATGTACAGTCTCCTAATGCCAAGTATCAGAATAGTCTATAGTTTATCCCGAATGTCCACCAAGGGCACATGTGCTGGAGCCTTGATCCCTGCGTAACTCAGCATATCGAAAGCAAGTGGAAAACATTTTGAAGGTAGAGACTAATGGAAGTATTCAATTTAGAATAGATGGTGGGACCCAGCCCTTCTTCCTCTCTATTTCTTGGCCACAGTATCTTCTTCTGCATGTTCTACCATGAGGTAATTGTCTTACCACAGGCCACAAAGCAGTAGGTCACCAACCATGAACAAAAATCTCTAAAACTGTGGATGAGGAATAAGCTTTTCTTCTTTTAAAATTCATTATGTCATGTAATTTGTCATAGAAAGGTTGGCTATAATGAAATACATTTGATACATTATTATTCAATGTGCTTGAATGCTTCCTCACTGTTGAGTGTTTTGGTCTCAGAATTGAGAGTTTGTGTTTCTTAGAGAAGGTGACTGTGTTTGTTCAACCCTCAGAACTTCTTAGAAGTCATTGATTTACTTTCCTTATCTGAATGAATTTAGAAATCAGTCAATAAAACTCAAATCTCCCTTTTCAATTCCTCAGGCACTAGAATTGTGTAGAGCATTTAAGAAAATATTAATAAAGTTTCTTAGAACTTTATGTTTCTACTCTGGCTTATCCATAATGTAAGAGCTGTTTTCCTCATTTGGCACCATCCTGAAATCAATTATTATTACAGAATATTAGTTAAAGATATGTTTTATTTGTTTATGCTGTGGAACATTTATTTAATTATACAAAGCTGTGTTGCTGTCTTTTATATTGAATTTGTTTAACTCTGAGAAGCTGTGCTACTTTGCCTGTCTAAAACACCTGATTGGTCTTATAAGGAGCTGAATGGCCAATAGCCAGGCAGAAAAGATAGGCAGGGCTGGAAGGCAGAGAGAATAAACAGGGGGGAAGTCTGGGAAGAGGGGAGGAAAAAGAAGAAGGAATTAGGAAAGGGAGAGAAAGGAGAACACCAGGGCCAGTCATCCAGCTACACAGAAAGACACACAGTTAGAAGGAAAGAAAAGATACACAGAAATAGAAAAAAGGTAAAATCCCAGAAGCATAAGTTAGACAAAATAAATTAAGAAAAACTGCTTAGGGGGCTGGAGAGATGGCTCAGTAGTTAAGAGCATTCCCTGCTCTTCCAAACGTCCTGAGTTCAATTCCCAGCAACCACATGGTGGCTCACAACCATCTGTAATAAGGTCTGATGCCTTCTTCTGGCCTTCTGCATACACACAGAACAGAATATTGTATACATAATAAATAAATAAATAAATAAACTGCTTAGAAATAACCCAAGCTAAGGACAGGTATTTATAAATAAGATGAACTTTCTGTGTGATTATTTGGGAGTTGGGTGGCAGATCCCCCAGAAACAAACAAACAAACAAAAAAAACCCCCAACAAATTACCAAGTCAACTGAGAGCAGAAGGAAAGTATTGAGTACATTTCATTAATCTGGAATTAATACTTGAGCCCAAAAGAAAGGCTAAGCAAAGAGATTTTGAATATATAATTGGAAGAGCTACTCAGCTGCACTTCTGTCTTCCATTGTTTGTGTTCTCAGCAACCTCATTCTCATCCTCTGGTTCATCCCTTATTCTCTCTAGAGAACCTTGATACTGTTATTACTCCTTAAAACCCTAACAATAACCCCTGTGATTCAGAAAGGGTCAAGGAGATAAACTAGAATGCTATTTTCTTCATTTCTTTTAAATAATTGTCTATGAAGTTTTTCTAGGCCCACTGACCATACGGTGGAGATATATGGCGAATACTTGGGTTAATTAGAGCCCCACATTAGTTACAAGGACTTGAAGATATTCTAGGCTTAACACCATTCACCAGGATGAGTTGTATCTTTAAAATGCTCATAACTTCTTTTTTTTATAGTCTCCTGTGATATTACCTTAGAATAATACTAGCTCTTAACATCTCACACAGTGATCTGTGTTAGCCGGTTTTTATCTAAATTATCCAGAAGAGCTGAAACTTTAAAAAATGTTGTCTGAGCCGGGTGGGGGTGGGCACAGGCCTTTAATCCCAGCACCTGGGGGGGGGGGGCAGAAGCAGGCTGATCTTCGTGAGTTCGCGGCTAGCCTGGTCTATGAGTGCCAGTTCCAGGAAAGGCACCAAAGCTACACACAGAGAAAGCCCTGTCTCAGGAAAAAAAGTGTTGTCTAAAGTAAAAAAAATAAAATTAAATTAAAAGGATTCCAAACTGCTGAAAATATGCACATAACTAAATACAATCTCCTTTTCCTTCACTTTCTCTTTCTCTTGCCCACTTTCCTCTTCTTTCTCTATCTCTGTCTGTCTTTTTATTCAGTGATGGAATAAACCTGTCTTGATATAATTAATCACCTGAATATAATCACATATACTTTACCTAGAATAAACTGTGAAGCTAGATAAGTCAGTATTTTGTCAGTCTCCTTCCCCTGTGGGTCCTGTTGATGGTTTTCAGAAGAAAACTAAGAATTAAGACGCCTCCAAATACCTTTAAGAAAGTACCAGCCTTTGATTAGGCAGTGATTCTAAACAATAAATACAGCATCATTTTGAGAGATATTCAGAAAGTACACACCTACAGACATTTAAAAATTATGGTTGTTTGAAAGTCAGCTGATGACAGGGACTCACTATGTAGTCTTGGTTAGCCTGTAACCTGCAGTAGATAAAGGTGTCCTTGAACTTGTGGTAATTCTTCTGGGTGCTGGGGTTTCGGGTGCATGCCACCATGCTCAGAACGAACACCATTTTTAAAATTAGTGTATTTATTTTCTAAGAATGATTATTTTCCCCTCTTCCTCTCTTCCACTCTTTCTCTGCCCCACTCATTCCTTCTCACACTCTTGGCCTTCCTTTTACTTTTTAATTATTGTTGCTGCACACACACACACATACACACAATTATAAAAACAAACTGATGGGTTCATTTTCATTCCACGTTTAAAGCTGACTTCTCAGGGCTGTGTCATGGTATATCCTTGGAGAAGACTGATTCTTCATCTATGCACAGTCATTAATTACCTATAGCACTTGTTAAGATTTCCTGGGTGCAGCTCCCCTGTCAAATATTTCACATCAAATATCCTGATTTCTCCAGATCTTGCACTATCTCTGCCCCCCTTTCTGAGATGTTCCTTGAGTCTTAGGTGTAGGAGTTGTGATATATATGCAGGTGCTTGGCATTCAGCTGTCATTTTTCTCTCTCTGCATTTTGGTTTGAGAAAGTTGTGGCTTTCTGTAATGGTTTCTGTCTTAATCAAAAAGAAGCTTCTTTGGTGAAGGATGAGAGCTGTACTCCTCTATGAGTATAAGGATAAGTATTTAGAATGCAGCAACTAAAACCAATTTTAAACGTCTTTTTTAAAGCCACAAAAGAAAATAGACAAGGAAAGTGGTGGAAGCAGTCACAGCTTGTACAATCTCCATGCATTTTAAAGACCTCAAATTTAGTACATTTCAACATGTAAATCAGGACTTTGCACCACCCAAACTGCCAACTTAAGTTCTCTTTTGAGACAAACTGCATTTTCCCTGGAGAGGAAGCTGAAGTGAGTGAGAGATTGAGCAAAAAGCTCTTGCAGTAGTCTCGAACAGAAATGATAAAAGTGTTATCTATAGAGGAATAGGCAACAAGAGCGGAGAAGGACTGAGTGTGAGAGACAAATTATAAAGGCAAAACATGGAAGATTGTGATGACAGGAGAGGATGGTTATGACTCCAAACTTTCGAGGTCAGAGGTTAACTGGATTTTGACTTCAATTTTCTCATTTTCATTGTCCTTGACATGAGCTACTTCCAACCATCCATATTACTTTTTTACCTTCTTTCCATTAGTCAGTCCACCAACATTCTTGTTAACAATACAGTAGTCTTTGTGAATAGAAAGACACCCTGAGTCTCCAGACCCAATCCTGGATTCATGCTCTTCTGCAAGGATATTGCAATGCAACCTTGCATGGAAGTCCTGAATATTGTCTCTGATTTTGGCTTCCTTGTTCTCCATCTCTGCCACTTTCAGGTCTGGAAAAGTTCTGATTTTTCGCTGCTCTTTGAGTTTTTACAACAGGACATATAGGGGAAAAAAATCTCATATGAGCCCTCTTGAAATAGAAATTGAGAAAATGCTGGCTTTAGATTATGTTGATATCAGAATGCCATTCTCCTTTGGCAAGTGAAGCCAAAGCAGGCCAGCATTCAGCCATTCATAATTTTCCCCATGGAGCCAGGCAGCATGCCAAAAAAGTGGTATATGAGCTAAACAGGGGAGGCAAAGTCCCTGCTGCCACAGAATGCAGGTTCTGTGCTGCAGAAACAGACAGGACTAGGCAAACAAGAAATGGAGATCATGCTAGAGGGTCGGGCAAGGTAGCAAGAGGATAGTTAGGATTCAGTGTCAAGGAATGAGAGAATAGGTCTGTGGATCTCCTTTCAGTAGGTCATGAGGCACTGCTCTGAAGGGAAGATACCTAAGGTCAGAATGATAAATGAGACCTCAACTAGAACCTGCGTGGGAGGGTATGTGAGATAGGCCAGTACAATGTTCTATACAAAAATGAATTAAAAAATATTCCTGCAGAAGGCAAGAGGAGAAGTTGTGAGATTGAGTATATCTTCTTATAGAAAAAGGCAGAAATAGACTCCTAGAGACATCCCAGCAAAGTGGGAGACACTTTGCACAAAAGGACAGGAGAGTAAGGTATGGACCTTGTCTTCCATCATGTTTTTTCTTGATGCTAGTCATTTCTTATGGGGCATTAAACAGTTTGGCCAAAGACCAATTTATGTTCTGAACTTATCTCACTTGTGGACATGAACTATGACTTGGTCACCTTTCACAAAATGTTATTCTTCTTTGGACTATTTCCTTTAAAACTGGTAAATGTTCTTTGTTTATTGGGCTTTCCAAAAGCAGTCAGCGACCTGTGCTTGGTGTCTGGGGACTTTTCTTCTATCGAAGCATGTGAACTAGGCAGGAATGATGCTCAGTAGTAAATTATTTCTCAACCACAAGGTCCTCGGTTCACTGTGAACTCTTAGGTGAACTGCCTATGTGTGTTTCCAAACTCACTCTATGATGGTTCATTTGCACACTCATGTCAAAGAGGGTTTTCTTGAATTCTTCTATTTCTATCCTCCTCAGTGACACTCTCTATTTTAAAAGTAATGTAGAGGCTGGCGAGGTAGCTTGGTGGGAGAACAATTGGCTAATGTGCACTGGGATTGATTTTGGCATAGAAAAATAAGTAATCTATACTCATTTCCCATAGCAAATTCTTTCTTTCAGAAATGACTCCAACAGCATTCCCATTTCCGGATTCTCTCTCTGCTGCTCAGCATTAAGTCTTGCCTTAAAGTGGACAAGCCCTTATAAACCTTTTACCCCCTAGTGTGTTATGCGAGTTATGCGATTGGACTTAGAAGCCATGCCATAAAAGACAACCCAACATCTCTTTGTTTGTTGTGGATCCCTGAGTCATGTAAGAAATTTGTTGAATTTAATTTCTTTTCAGTACTTTCATTAGACTTTTGCAAAGGAGAGCTGGGAATTAGCAAAGGAATAGACAAGTCTTTGTGTTCCAAAGCCCAAGAACATGTAGGACACATACAGGGGGCATTTTACAGAGGGTCTTGCTAACTAAGGATTTGGAAACAGATCTCAGAAACAAAAAAAAAAAAAAAACAGAAGAATATTATTCATGGGAGTGGAATTAGCAGTGATAACCAACACAGAAAAGGGACCTCAATCATGAGAGACCCCAGACACCCACTTTCTATCATAGAGTCCAGAGAGGTGCATATTTTAGTATATTCTACTTCTCTTGAGCTAAATCAATAGCACTTTACTGTTATATTCAGGCTTCATGGGCCCGATTTTTGTTTCATAATTTTTCCTTTTCCTCTTGTCAATGTGTAGTGGAGTGCATTTACTACTTCATTCATTGTTTTCTCTGAGACAGACTGTGGAAAACCCTTCCTTGAAAACCAGATGCCACAGATAAACTCACAGCTGGCCTCAAACTGGTGTCAAGGACTCCTCTATGCTCCCACTGAGAAACACCTGCCTCTCTCGGCCACAGACCCATCCCCTGAAACACCCTGGGAACCCCGTCTCTAGGCTTCCTCCAAGCTGTTATCTTGACATAATCATCAGTTTCGTTTTTTTTTTTTTTAATCTGACAGATTAAATCTTTACATAGCCAAATAGAAGGATCCCATCCTTGTAATTTTTCACCTACACAGTTTCTCAGCAGCCTTCGTTCAGCCTGTTGTATTTATGGCCCAACTGTAATTTAGAAGAATACTTAGAGAATGCTAGTTTCAAAGGACAGCTCTGTCAGATTGCCTCTAAAGGATGGCTTTCTGAGTGAGTGCAATGATCCGCGGTGAAGCTGATCATTTCAGTCCATTAGGTCCTAGGCCAGCCATTTTTGTAAAGCTGTTTTGAAAGGGATAACGAAAGCATATGAAAGGTAGAATCAATCAATTATCATCTAAATGTAGATTAAGGGGGACGAAATAAAAGTAAAACATATTTGTGCTTTTCGTAGATATAAGTTCCCTGAAGGTCACGTGGGTGTTATTATAGTGTGTTCATTCTGCATAAAGTAAAAGTCACCACTTTTAAAATAGGTTTAAAAATCTATATAGACAAACAGGAGGTTATTAGGCATTTTGGAAGCAACAGTGGCAGGAACATTCCTAGAGAGACAGAGAGAGAGAGAGAGAGAGAGAGAGAGAGAGAGAGAGAGAGAGAGAGAGAGAGAGAGAGAGAAGCTGTGCAGTGGAATGCACCCGCTCACGCAGCCAGGCAGGTGGGAATCAAGTGTGCTGGGGCCACCGCATGGGAGCTTGGGTCAAAGCGGATGACCTATCTAGAAAGGAATGGGAACCAACTGCAGAAAAGAGGACTTGCACTACCAGCGCTAATGCGGGCCTGAAGAAGAGGCAGAGTGCACAACTATTGTTTGCTTATTTTCTCCACCTCAGCTTTCCATTATTTAAAAGTGCTCCTCAATGCCCAGGCCCACCAGCAATCTCACGGGTGATGTATGGCATAGCACCACAGAGAACAAGAAGCAGGAGGTCACTTTGAGAGTGGTGTGCGTATCCTGCATTGAAGTCACCTGCCTACCGAACCGTGCCCCGCTCCACGTCAAATCGTAAAATCCTCTCGCCCCCACTAACCCACTTTTAAAGACCATCATGAAAGTATTTCAATTCTCTACTGGGAACAAAAATTAAACTGTTGGGGAGTATTTTGGGGGAAAAAACAGTTGGAAGGGTTTAAAATGTTAGGTAAAGGTACCGCCATTGCTAGGAAAATGGAGAGTCATACATATGCATGATATTGAAGGTTGGAAGTAAGTGAAAGTAAGTGTAATGTATTCGGGGTGTTTTTCAAAGAGGTAATTCCTGCTCTCAAGGCTATCTTATTCTCTCAAGGCAGAATGCACAGAGGATCATGAGAACAGAATGGAATGCTATAGACATGGCAAGATGAGCAGGGGCAGTGAGGGAAGGCTTTTTTAAAAAGCCTTGCTAGATAGGTAACTCACAGCATATGCATTGTAAGGAATACAAAAACGCTGCGAGATGATTTTTATATTTATATCCAAATAGAAAAATTATTCCTGATGGAAGGAGATAATGAATTCGTCTGTTTTATGATGAACCTAGACAAACACTGGGGTGGGAAGGCAGGATGCTAAGTAAAGCTCAGCAAGAAGTGCCACCAGTGTAATTAGAATCTAAGTGACCTTGAGTTCATTTCAATTCTAGTTCTGCTTCTGACAATGACCTTGTGAGGGCCTTCACTCCGGTTTGGGGTCTGTGTAATGAAAACCAGAGGCAGCTTCTGTGCACCGTCACTGAGTACTTTGCAAACAAAACAAATGAGCAGCTTTAGTCTCCTAGGACCTGAGACTCTGGGGAACTCTCTCCCTAGCCTGGACAGTCTGTGATCTTCACTGTGATAATAAATCTAGCACCATTTGAATCCACCTCATGGGAATCATGTTTCAAACTCGCTCTAAAAAAATGAAAGATGCCAACTTGTGCATTGAAATTCTCCTATACGTACCCCGAAGTGTTCCCTAAGTTTGATCTTCTATAGTTTAAGTCATCATCCTTGAAACAGGTCAGGGCACACTTAGAAATATGGCCTCCCTGCTTCGTAGCTGGTTGATCTTTTGAAGTTACTTTAATTTCCTTGGTTAATCAAAAGGACTAACCCCAACGAGGTGCTTATCACAGGCTTAAACTCATAGTATGTGTTTAATAAACTATGCTTGCTTCTTTTTATATCATACACTTTAGGTAAAAGTTATTTCCCCCCAAAAAGCTCTCATTGGCTCTCTTTTTCATGTTTTTGCTCATGCTGTTCTGTTCTCCTGGGATGTTCATTTTGGTCTTTTATGTGACACTCAGCTATGAATTCCTCCGTGATCGCTTAACCTAGATAGTCAAATTAGAAAAAGACACGTAAAAAAAAAAAATCCATTCATCCTTCTTCAGTCTGATAAAAGCAAAGATTCCTGTCAGTGTTGAATCAGATAATTTGAGTTTGTATTTCTCCATCCTTCATGTTCAATAGCATACTTGTCTCTCACCCTAGGCCCCAGCCCAAAACAATGTTAATATGCAAGAACAATAGACCCGCAATTAAGCCCACACACCTGTGCTTGAATTCCAGCATACTGAGAATAATTTAGGCAGTTTGGCTACAAGCCATTGAGATGAACATTCCTTTTTGGCAGGTTGGGACCATTAGTAGGAAGAATGATAGACAAAAGAATGATAGACCCTGTGCAGGCTCTGAGCTGCAGAGCTTGCAAATCCATTCCCCTTTCTTGCTAAGCAAGCACTGAGACTTCCTGCTTCTGGTTTGGACCTGAGTGGAAGTTCCCCAATTCCAACAGGAAGGTCATACTTGTGGTCTCCCTCCCTCGCTGAAACCTGAAGCACTGGAATTTCACGTGGGTGGCGTTTTCTCAAGAGATTCCCAGCTGCAATACCAGATCAGAGGTAAGCCACTACATGCTTATTAGATGTACGGCTATTCTCCCTCTTTAGTTTCCAAAATTCCAGCACTATCTTGCCAAGTATGGACTCAATAATTGTCAAGAGTTTCTGTGGGGAGCTTAAGTGGGATTCTTAAATACGGGATAGCGTCTCATTGACTTACATGGCCTTGGTAGATTTACACATAAAAGCTGGACGATAAATAGCACCCACCCATCCATTTACTCACTAATCTATTCACTAAACTTGAGTACCTTTGACATGTGACATGCTGTCTTCAAAGTGAGGCATCTTTGCAAAGTGGCTCTGGTAGAGTTTTAATAGTAGATGAGGAACTTTAGCATATGCAATCTTAATAACTTTTCACAACAGTCTAGTTAGGGACCAAAATACCTTATTTTAGAGTTCATAGTATGTGAAACTTTGTGAAGTTTTGATGCTTTCACAGGAACCACAGTTAAGGTATATCAGGAGCCAAGACTTCACTCACTTGCTACTAATGAAATGTCGACCATCTAGATGGTTTCCAGTTTTGAGCCATTACAAATCGTGCTGTTATGATCATCCTTATCCTTTAGTCTTTTCCAGCGATGCTTCCATTGGTATTTGCCTAGCAGAATTGCTGAGTTATAGTATATATAGGACTTAGGCTGTGATATACATTACCAGTGTGAGATAGTTTTCCCTCATGCCATTTTTTTTTCAATAATATAAATTATAAGAGGGTATTGTGTCCTAGAGATGGCTGCCATCTCTCCCCCATACCTCCTTGTTAAAAGGGTAGAGTTGCCACTTTTTCCAACAGGACATGGAATCTGAGTCTCTTCTTAAATGTTGATGAGGCTGTGTGACTTCTTGGATGAGTACTGTTCCGTAGAATTTTCTTCACCAATGGCAATGTCCTCTCGGCAACACTAAGGCTATCACCACTAGCCATGCTATATGGCAAGATTTTAATATAAGTTCATTTTGTTTCAATTCTAACAAGCTCATTGTGTAGTAAAAACTCTATGGAAAAATGCAGGCTAGGCAAACAGACTCTGTTGAGTTGCTTCTGTGTGATCCTAGAACTTGGATGGTGTTGCAGGGAGGCAGCTTGTTCTTTCCTGGCTGCTCAGTCCCAAAATAACCACACAGAAACTGTATTAACTAAATCACTGCTTGGCCCATTAGCTCTAGCTTCTTACTGGCTAACTCTTATATTAATTCAAGCCATTTCTATTAATCTGTATATCACCACGAGGTCGTGGCCTACCAGCAAAGTTCTAGCATGTCTGACTCTGGCGGAGGCTTTATAGCGTCTCTCCAACTCTGCCTTTCTTCCTCCCAACATTCAGTTCTGTCTTCCCCACCTACCTAAATTCTGCTGTATCAACAGGCCAAGGCAGTTTTTTTTATTCATTAATGGTAATCACATCATACACTGGGAATCCCACATCAGGATGGTTAAAGTATATACTCTCTGTGCTATGTTCTTGGTTTAGAGTCACCATACTGTTGGAGATCACCACAGAAAGGGCACAGGTGCTAACCAGTCACATGTCACCAGCTGTGTGAGTGGATGATCTTGAAAGCAGAGGCTGTAGCTCTTGGGCTAGCTGTTGTTCTAGGTGATGCTGCTGTGGGAATTCAAGCACACTCTCCTCATAGGTGTGCCCACCCTACCATATTACAAGATGCCTAAGTGAAATAAGTGTCTCCAATTCTTTTAAGCAGCTGAGGTATGATTGTATGTTGTGTATATGGATAGATTCTGTCTTTCCAGATGTACTTTTCTTGTTCATTTCATTTCCAATGCATTCTGCCTGTCAATTCCACCAAGGCAACCACCAGGCAGTCTGAGAAGACTTAAAAGAAAGTGAATTCATGCTCATTCAGGACAGATGGGGAAATGGCACCAATGATTTTTTTCTCTTGTTTAACCTGTGGTGAGATGATATTTTTCTAAACTGAAAATTACTTTATTAACCCAGAATTTGAGACATAACCTAAATTAAAGGAAACATGTCTTTGTCTCATGGGATACGTAGTATCTAGAGTAGAAAATAAAATAAAAATATGAAGTTTGAGATTGGATGACAATATTGGCTATGGGTTGTCAAATGTATAATCTATTATATGCTTATTTTATTAACTCTTTGGGTTGCTATATGATTGGAATCAGAGGTGGGTATATGGCCCAGTGGGTGAAGTGACTGTTATACTTTGAGTACCTGATCTGACCCACAGCACCCATGAAAAACACATGTGGAGTGTTATTTATGTCTAACCCAACCCTAAGGTAAGAAAGACTGATAGATTCCAGGTTTAGTAAGAAACTCTGTCTTTTATACAGAGAAAGCCATAGAGGAAGACAATTGACCTTGACCTGTGACCTTCACATCCACAGAATATATACTTTTGTAAAAACTTAAAAAAAATAATGGCTATAGAATATTTTCGAGTTCTGTCATGAGCCCATTTACTCTCAATAATAGAATTCTTTTTTATTTTTTTATTGATTTTTATTGAGCTCTACAGTTTTCTCTGCTCTCCTCCCTGTCTCTCTCCTCTCCCCTTCAACCCTCCCTCAAGGTCCCCATGCTCCCCATTTACTCAGAAGATCTTGCCTTTTTCTATTTTCTACTTCCCATGTAGGTTAGATCTATTTAAGTCTCTTTTAGTGTCCTCATTTTTGTCTAAACTCTCTGGGATTGTGGTTTGTAGGCTGGTTTTCTTAGCTTTATGTTTACAAACCACCTAATGCGTGAATACATGTGATAATTGTCTTTCTGTGTTTGGGTTACCTCACTCAAAATAGTGTTTTCTAGCTCCATCCATTTTCCTGAAAAATTCAAGATGTCATTGTTTTTTTCTGCTGTGTAGTATTTCATGTTATAATTCTTGGAGCTAGTTTTGAGACAGCCCAGAAATTTCATTGCGCTTATAGTTTGCTATGCTGTGGATCTACTGGGATAGAGACCATGAAAGGAGAAGAGCCCTAAAGTACTGCCAGGAAATGTTTTCCACAGGCACCAAATAGAAGGGGAGAAAATGTTCTCAGATGTGTCTAACGGGTTCTTAAGGACTTCAGAAGTTCTGCCTCGAGAGTTTTATGGGAGGGAATGTTTTTGGGAGACTATCCTTCCTCTTGCCTACATTTGCCATTTCAAATTCATTGCTTACTTCTTGTTGGTGAGACATCGCTGTATCTTTTCTATGTTTAGATATGTGATTAACAGACATGGAGGTTGTTGAACGGTGCTGACTGAGCAGAGTGAGGTGGACTAGAGGTATTTGAACTGTATGAATCGTGGATAAATGAGCCTAAGAGGTATCAGTGAAAACAAAATGAGATCCTGGACCAGTAATATACTCATTAATTTAAGAGTCAACAAAATAGTAACTCAAGAAGGTCATTACTTCTCAGATGTGTAAGTACCATGTTGCTACCTGGGGCCAATGTATTTACTGTGCTTAATGTTTGAAATTTGAAAATGAATGGAAAGAAATTTTAAGTTATTTTTGATTATTAAAGGTTATGTAAGATAATAGTAGCTAAGAAAAATGAGATGGAGACCACTGCTATCCAAAGTTTTGAGAAAGTCCTATAAAGTTTATTGATTCTTCTTTGTCTCCCCATCTGTGAGGTAGCCATGTTGGACATTGATGTTGCTGTCCAGTTGCAAAATTTTTTTTCTTTCCTTGTTCTCATAGAAAAAAGTCCTAATATTTTTTTTTTTTGGAGCTGTGAAATTTGGCAAGAAATTCACTTATCTAGCATAAAATTTGCTCTCAAAGAAGAGGATTTTCAAAAAAAATATAACTTAGCTTTTAAGAAAATGAAGATGGGTACTTAATAAGATAAAAGGAATTCTGACTTTATAAAGTGCTATCAATGAAAAGAGATATGAAGACGCGGTCTTCAGATGTTACTGCCACAGCTCAAGTGTTTTCTATCAGACTCACAGCAAGCCTGTGAAGACTCTGTCTTTCACGTTGTTTGTGTTTGTACCTCATAGTTTCATTTAAATATTTATAGGACGTGGGACATTGAATCTGTCTTGATATGTTTTATCCTTTGCGTGTGGATGCATTTTCATTTTTATTCTAGACTTATTTCAGTCAACAAAGCAGATATACGTCCTATTCCCCACATTGTCCCCATTTTGCTTCTCTGTGGTTGCCTGTTTTGTAAACTGCATCATTGTCTCTGAGTCTATCTTTTCTATATAGCTTTTACTTTCTATATTTTTAAACAACACTCTATATTCCTGAGTGATAATCTTACACCCGACTCACTGGGCTGACAGAATCCATAACTTTAGCCTATAATACACACATTCTATTCAGATAGTGAGACTTTAGGCCATGTTTCTTACCGTCAGTGTTCAGCCCTAAGCTAGGCATGTTTTATCCAATACGTGCTGCTTTTAAAATGGGAGCGTACTGTCATTAGCCATGCTTGCACCCTTTCAAAGGAAGAAAAGAACAAAAAAATCAAAGCACTCAAAGGAAGAAAATCCTTGTCAAAGAAACAGTATATTTCTTTCTGAGATGAAAAACCATCACACTCTGCAGACAGAAAGGATGTATCATTCCAACATCAAAAGTAAGAAAACCAACAGTATCTCAAGAAATAGTTTGTGAGAATTTAGAATTTTAGCAATATTGAAAATAATTATTTCAGATGTAAAATTTGTAAATAAGTTGGGAAATAAATCAGGGTGATCTGGGAAATTTCTAGGTAATCATGGGGACACAGATTTTGGTTCAAAAATTCTATACTAAACCAGCATGTTGTGTATGTGAGAGTCCATATTAAAAGGTCAGGTCCAAAGAAACTTACATCTCTTTCCAGCTCAAAAAAGAAAAAAAAAAAAACAGAAACTTACATCTTAGGATTCAGAAAGTGTATTACTAGGAGTATATTTCCAGGCCAGGCTAAGCTGCATAGTGAGTTCTGGACTAGCCTGGGCTACATAGTAAGTCTCTGTCTCAGAAAATAAAATAATAAAACTGTATAATTCTGATTTGGTAAAACCTATCTTGATGTCTCACACTCCAGTTTTAGACCCATCCTCTGTTGGGGTTGAGAGAACCTGTCTCTCTTTTTGCAACATTCCCCAAGCTGTTCTCATGTTCTTATGTTCCAATTACTCAGCTATGCCCACCGAGTTAAATCCTGCGGCTATCAAACAGCGAGCTTGATGCCTCCTTACATTCTCCACTAAGAAGCAGAACAAGAACGCTGGTCCCAATCTAAGAGGTCAGTGAATTAAGACTGGCAGCATATTGTGTGACTTATTCCCAACATGCCAGCTTGTGAGATATATTTGTCAGAATTATGAAAAGGGTCAAGGTTAAAAACAAACAAAACAAAAAAGATCAAGTATATTTCCTTTGAAAAGTATCTTGAATTACAGATAACAAATCAACCCAAAAAATGGTAAAAATGGAAAAGAATAAATATAACAAACATTGGGCAAATAATTGATGGAGTAGCACTTTTAAATTTAGACGAATAAATAAAAACCTTGGCTATCAACTCACTAGTTTCGAAAAATACATTAATCTCATTAAGAGACACTAATTAGGCTCTGGAGATATTGAAAACACTTGCTGATCTTCCAGAGGATCCAGGTTCAATTCCCCAGCACCCACACGTTTGCTTACAACCATCTGTTCACCCCAATTGAAGTGTATTTGTTGCTGGCTTCTCACTTCTGAGAGCACTAGGCATGCCCATGGTACACAGACATACACACAGGAAAAATACCTTTATGTATAAAATTTAAAATTAAAGAGACAAAAGTAACTAAAAAATATCAATAATATTGATTTATTTCAAAAGCCAAATATATGAAATGCTGCTTCAGTTGTTAAAAGTTGATGAAGGCGTCTAAAGTTTTTCTGCAGTTATATAAAAGTGTTTTATAATATTTAACAAAGGCAGTAAAATAAAATTAGAGTACTGATGGATTTTAACTGTGGGTTTGGCAGCAAAATTTCTACAATAGTTTAGGGAAAGGACATCAGCATGCTCAATGATAAAGAGGTAACAGTCAGGTGTGATTCATTTCACATAATTTAATTTATCAATGCATTTTTCATGTAAAGTATAGGTAAAGGGAAATATTATTCTCATATTGCTAATAAAAGCTTAAAAATCCAATGACACATTTGAATGTGGATTTGATAACGGGCAGATGTATACCAGGACACATCTAATAATGACATATAAAAAACTCCAAGAACCTAGACAACAATGAGGACCTGAAGAGAGACATACAGAGATCTAATCTACATGGGAAGTAGAAAAAGACAAGATCTCCTGAGTAAATTGGGAGCATGGGGATCTTGGGAGAGGGTTGAAGGGGAGGGAAGAGGCAGGGTGGGGAGTAGCAGAGAAAAATGTAGAGCTCAATAAAAATAAAAAAAAAAACCTCCAAGAACTTAAACATTAAAACTGATTGTAGTCATGATTAACCATTAGACTGTGTGAGTTTCTTTCCAATGAGGCAGGATCCATGTATGAGGCCTAAGAAGTTTAAGAGAGAAGGTAAACTGCCAATCATTTACCACATATCTGTAGAATTTCATAAGATGGGAAAGCCCAAGAGAAGTTACTAAAAAATAATGGAGACATTTTTAATAAGGAAACTTTAGAAATATTTACATTGACTCCACTGTTTTCATTAAAAAGCGCATGTTACATACAGGAGGAGAAGCACACCACTAAGGGAAAGCTAGAACGTAAGAAATCAGGCCTAGAAAGAGAAGTGAGCAGAAATGTACTTGATATGCAGATATGAAGATCTTTTGAAAAGGCTCCCAAAGGTTACTTTTATTTTCAGATAAGCGGCTCCTGTGCAGAGTGAAATACCATGCATTTTCTGACAAACATTTGGAAGACATACAGTCATGTATCAATATGAAACTGTTGCAGTGTATTTTACCACCTCCACCATGGTGGGGAAAACTTTGTAAAAAAAACACATTTGGAATCATCTCACTACTGAAAAAAATACTTGAGAAATTTAGGATGCATAAAGTACTGTTAGAATTAATAAAAATTCATGCTCCATTCAGTTATCTTAATGCAAGACTATAAAGATGTTAATTTATACCACATTGATTTATAAATCGAATGTACTTCCAATAAAATTACCTCTTTTTATGAAGCCAAGACTGTTGAATTTATAGTTCGAATAAAAACCATTCTCTAAAAAAAATTAAAATAAAGATAAGGGAGCAGGCTGCATTTTTGCCTATTATTATATAACTTTTATAAGTAATAGCACTTCTTATTAGCGCCTGAATAATAATTTCACAGGAAAGAGAGTCTTGAATGAAACTCAAATACTATGCGTATTCAGATTATGATAATGTTAGCATTCTAAATCAGTGTGTTAAAGACAGAATATTCAATAAATGGTGCTGGAACAACCCATCAACAAAAGAACCAATTATTATTAACGTGGAAACTGAATCCAGATGGATTAAGTTTTAATATTAAAATGAAAATAGATTTCTTTCTTATAATCTTCAAGCCATATCCTAAGAAAGAAAGATCATATCAAATTATTCAAATGCTGATAAATATAGCCTCATAAAACTAGAAAATTTCATTTTTATTAAGAGATATAAAAATCAGTCTATAGAGACAGGTAGAAAAATATTGGCAGTATGTTAATGAATAAAGCTGTCTTATGAGTAAATTTTATTAATAAAATTCAGAAGTAGAGCATTGAGCCAGCAAGATGGCCTAGCTGGTGAAAGGACTTGGTGTCAAGGCTGATGATGACCTGAGTTTAATTCCTGGGACCTGTAGAGTGAGTTAAAGGAAAGAACCAATTCCCCCAAATCATTTTCTGACTTCCCCACATATACCATGGCAGGCATACACACATACATTCACATTCGCGAACACACATGTGAACACACACACACATACACACACATACACACTTGTAGCTTAGAATAAAACAAGACAATGTTTCCCAGAAACTGAAATGAATACAAATGCCGTTTATCACAATGCTAATTAGTTTCCTCAAAAGTTGATAAAATTAATAGATCAAAGTATTTCTGCCATAGTGATTGAAAGTGGAGAAGCCTGGTTTAGTATTGACAAGGGAGTGGTAGAGCAGGTCCCAGTTCCTGCACTGTTAGTGGATGGATTGACTGGGAACTCCTCAGGTGATATCTACCAATACAGTCAATACTCAGTTTCCTACACTGTCCACCACCTACCATCTCACTCCTATTCCACAGAAAACAGACACTTACAGAGAGAATTAATATACCATATATATATTGGCGATATAATGATAATAATAAACGCTTCTGAAACAAACACATGACAGTGTACCAATAGCTCCATTTGGGTACAGTACAGTCATTATGTTTGGGGGAGTTTTAGAGAGGAGGCATTTATAATAATCCCACTACTTAAAAATATAGCAAGTTGCACTATAATGAAATTCATTGGATGTATTTAAAAGATGTATATATTACTAAGTTCATTTTATTTTTTTAAATTTATTCTTATTTATTCTTTGTGTCTTTCATATAAAGCAACTCGGTCCCATTCATTTCCCATCCCTGTACATTTGCCATCTGCTCTTGCAGCCTAACCCTCCCCCCCCAATAAAATTCAAGAGAAAAAAGAAAAAAAGAAAAAAAAATGAAGAGGGGAATCTTGCCATGGAAGCTGTCGTGTGACATAGTGAGTTATGCAGTAAACCCTACCCATATATCGTTACTTGCAAGTGTTCATTGCAAAGAATCTTCAGTCTGGCTGGAGGCCTCTGTCTTCTGCTGCACTACTGATGCTGGTCCCTCACTGCAGCTCCTCTTGGTTATCCTGCAGTTGCCCTGTGTTACGGAAATCACGCAGGTTTCTGTCTTCAGGACCGGTCTCTTCATGTGCTCCAGCAGATCCCAGATGGGGTGGATGTTGGAGTGGGCCAACACATAACCCTGGTTCTGGGCCTGGGTGGTTTCAAGGTTGGTCAGACCACCAACTCTTCTCCCTTGTCCTCAGCACCAGGGTGAAGGCTCCTGCATTGTCTTGGTGAATTCTTTCACTCTTTGCAGAGATGAACAAGAGGTGCACCTCGGGGTCAGATCTCACCTTCAGCGTCATCTCTGCTGTGGTGCCCAGGCTTAGAGTAGGGGCCACTCTACTGAATGTTGCAGCAGAAGGGGCGGAGCTAGCACTCCAGCTCTTATGACCTCAGGAACCACTCTCCCACCTGCCTCGGGAGTTGTGGGCAGGGAGGGTGAGATGATGTCTCTCTCCTGTACATGCTGCCACGCGACAGATGAGTAATGGTGACTGTTCTTCCATACTCGTGATATTGTGTCTGGCTCGCTCACACCTCCGCCAATGGGGTTGGCTCTATTGTGCTGCCCACGTGAGGTGCAGGATCTGCTCTCCTGAGTGTGGTGGCTGCAGCTCTCCTCCTGTCCTTTTGTCCTAAGGGCCAACTTTCCCACCTGCCTCAGTTGTTGAAGGGTGGGTGGAGGAGGTGCGGGGGGGGGGGATATCTTCCCTGCCCATGCTGCCACTTGACAGAGGAATTACAGGGACTTTTCTCCCATTCTCACAACTTCGGGACTCGCTCACCCATACCTCTGCCAACCGGATGGGCTCTCTTATGCTGCCCTGGTGAGAAACAGGGTCAGGTCTCCTGGGTGTTGCAGCTGGTGGTGGGCAGGGACCTCTGACCTTGGGGCCAGCCATCCTCATCTGCGTCAGGCGGTGACGGACAAAGGGACAGTGAATTCATTTTCTTAGTCCTCTTTTGTTTCATCTCTAACCTAACATTTTCATTTTTCCCATCCTCTCCGGGGTGTGTTGATCTTTCCTCCATGAATCCTTTGCAGTGTTGCTTTGCTGGTCATAAATCCCTCTAACTGACTTTTAGCATGGATAGTTTTCCCTTCTCCTGGCAACTATTTTTTTTTTTCTCTCAAATCTTGGAGAGCATCGGTCTAAATGCTTTTACATTCACAAGTCCCACACAGGATCAAGTCAGCCAGATTTCCAGCATGGAACAAGGAGAGCCTCATGAGGTCACACTTCTCGCTGAGGAGCCATTGGTGAATTACGGTGCTGGTAGAAGAAGAGTCAGTTTTACTCAGGGTGTGACTTTGTTGCTATACCCATATTCCAATGGATAGCCCTGCAGATACTGAAAGCATGGAGTGGGTTCAGAGTAAGGAAAAAAACACATGCCACCGTGAGGGAAAGTGAATGGAGGGGGTTAGAGAGGAGAGATAGGGGCTGTCTCTGAGCAGCACATTGTTTCCCTGTTTGAAGTTCTCAAAACAGTAAGTTAAGGGAAAAGCACGCTTGTTAACGTAAATGTAACAACAAACAGATCCTTGCTAGACGTGAAAAACAGGCAATGATGGTTGTTCTGGAAGTGGGTCAAGGATCAAACAGAATGATAACTATCACTCTATAATCACTTTTACTGCTTGAAATATTTACCAAGTCGTTAAAAAAGAACTAGCTAGTGAAATTTTTTACCTCTTCAAAAACATATCCCCCATTAGACTGGCACACAGTCAGAAATTCTCTCCATGAATCAGCCTTTGGGGCGATGCCCGTCTCTGATTCAAAGGCAATGTTAGAAAAAAAAAAGCCTTTGAAATCCCAGGCTGGGCATCTGTAGATGGACTTCACAGAGGCATGCCCTGTTACTGCTTGTGTGTGTCAGAACTTACCAGGTCTGTAAGAAGCACCCTCCTTACAGAGCCTCCTCTGTGTTTGTGTCTGTGAGGCTTACCCTTCCTATTTACCTTAAAGATGCTTTGCTACAGGTCTGGCATGATTTATTTCACTGGCCCCCAGAGAATATGTCTTTATACTTTTTGGCATTACAGATATTCAATAAATACATTTCAATGGAATTACTGGCCTTACTTTTTTTTTTTTTTTTTTTTTTTGCAAAGAAACTGACTATAGAGGGGGAGAATTATCCTTCTATCGGTGACACAAAACTTACCTTGCGGCAGACAGTATTCTAAATTCTTTTACTGTGTGTTGATGATGATGGTGGTGGTGGTGGTGGTGGTGGTGGTGGTGTGTGTGTGTGTGTGTGTGTGTGCATGTGTGTGTGTGTAGATGTTTATGCCACAGAGCACGTGTGGAAGACAGAGAGCAAATTTCGGGAGTTTGCTCTCTCCTTCCAGTTTTTGGCTTCCTTCATTGGAACTTACTCAATTCATCAGATTTGGTAACAAACACCTTTAACTGCTGAGCAATCTTACCAGCCTTGAATGGCTAATTTTAACACCATGAACAAGATATAAGAAACAATTAAGCATGCGTTAGTATTCTGTAACTGATAATGAAAACTTTCCTGTACCCAGGACTAAAGCTACCAGATGCAATAATAAGTCCAAGTGGGCTTCCATAAATTTACTGGGCTTCTAGAAATTTTAAAGCGTGGTAGATATTTGTCTTCTTGGCACAGCTGGTATTTTAGATCCTAGGAGTGAACAAAAGGAAATATCCTTATTCCATGTGGAATCCAGAGGATGATAGATCAATTGTGTGATACTGACGTGTAGACCAGTCAGGATGCAGCACAGGGCAAGGGAAGCAGGGACTGGATCTGGGGAAGAAAGTGGAAGTCTGAGTAGAAACCTCATCATTAATCTTATGAAAGAGGTACTGTATGTGCCCTCTTTTTGAAGTTCAGAAAATAGAGACAGAGTCTTTAACTCACTCATTACAAGCAGTAATTCATGGTAATTCATTAAGCTAAGAGTTGAAGCTTGGCTGTCGTAACTTGGAAGTGTAAAACACATTTTCCGTGCTGTTTTTAATGATAAATTGTATACTATATAAAAAAATTAAGCATTTTTCTTAGATTTTTTTATGTTATGTGTGTATTCCATATATGAGGCCACCTGTGGAGGCCAGAAAAGAGAATTGGATCCCCTAGGTAGCTGGAGTTACAGGCAAGTGTGAATTGCCTGGCATGGGTGGTGAGAACCAACGTCAGATACTCTGGAGAAGCAGCAAATGCTCGTAACTGCTGAGCTATCTCTACAGTCCTGGAACATTCTTTACTTGGCGTATATTTATGGCACGGAGTTAGGGGTTTTAAAAAGCTATTTTCATACAATTTGACCACAATCACTCTTATGTCACCTCCCCATTATTCCCATTGAGTCCCTCAGGTAATCTCAATTCTACTTTTTTATATGCACATAGAACTCTGTACATTTATATAAGAGCTAAGATCCATAAATGAGAGAAAACACATGCTATATTTAACATTTTTGAAAGGACCTAGATCTTTAAAGAGTCAACCACTTAGGGGAACTTACCTGAAGGTCACAGGATTGTTCAACCAACCCATACTTACTGAGTGACTGTAAGTATGTAAGTATGAACATATGGATAAATGGGGCAAATGCTGTCCTAGAACCAGACAGTTCCCAGAAACAGCAATACATAAGGAAATTCTTACAAGTGAGTAAAATAGTGTAAAATTGAAAACTCCAAACAATAGCCTATGAATCAAGAAGAGAAAACTGCATAGCTTTGAATGACCTGTCAGCTAAGACTGGTCTTTCACCCTTGGCCAACTTTTAGACAAATGCCCCAAATAGGAGTGACCCCTGTTTTGAGTCATGTGTGAATTCTTGGACATTCAGAGTCTGTAATGTTGTGTCAATCATATAAATCTTCCTGGCTGTTTTCGAGAATGATTGGATGTTTAGTGGTTACAACAGGGTCTGCATAACCTGCATAGTTGGAAGTATTTTCTGACCCCTTGCAGAGAAATATTGACCCCTGGCAGAGAAAGTGACCTTGGGGCTGTGAACTATTTCAAATGGGGTAATCAAGAAAAAAAATTCTAAAAGAACATGCAAATCACAGCGTAGACTTTATTCAACATTAGGTTGGTTTGTCCTATAAACTTACAAGAATTTCTTACCATCACTTTGCCTTTTTCCACTGTTCTCTGAAAGGAAAATAAAATGGCCCCTTTCAGCCACCATCCATCCATATGCCAAGTTTCCAAAATATAAAGATTTTGGCCCAACAGGAGTGTTTCCAATAGTTATATATGAAAACAAGGAGAGAGAAGTCACTGCCACAGCACCACAGGAGAGCGTATCCAGCCAAAGATTACATATGTTATTTTGACTTCAGACCATTGCATAGATTCATCAGAAGCCTTCACAGAAACTTTTGAACCAAAGGAAACTACACCCTTCTGCCAGAAGCCCACTGACTCATTAAGAAGCTATAATAAAGATTTGAGGCTTTACTTTTGGAAAGGCTGCTGTAAATTCTCTCGAGGAGGAGCACTCTACATAGCACATTTTTCCACCCAAAAAGTTCTGCAAATTCCACCCGTGGTTTAGACGGAGTCTGGATTAGTAGGTCATCTGTGGAGTGCGAGTCTACAGAAGCCTTCTTCTCTGTCATCCATCCTCTAACTTACTCTAACTAAAGCTGTTTATTCCTGTTTAGGCAGACAAATGAGAAAGGGTGGGCCACTTATGAGATACTGCCATTTTACATAGGACCTCTGTTCAGGTTTTTTTTTTTGTGTGTGTGTGTGTGTTGGGGGGAGGTTTAAGTGTGTGTGTAAGTGTCTGTCAGTGTGTTCGTGTGCTCAGGCACACACATTGCTGCATATGTGCACACAATTCTAATTCAGGTTTTTATTGTTGTGAATAGTAACAATGGCAATATGGCAAGTATAAGCATGCTATACTTTGTTTTTATTTGCCTTCCTTGCATCCATTTTCCCCATTGCTATTCCTCTTTCTTCCTGTAAACATGTCCTTTTTGTTTCATATTGTATCACCTTTCATATTTCATTACCTTTCTTGTTAATGATGTCAAGTTCCCTTCATTTTACACAAGAGTAATTTTACTCTTGTGGACTATATAAAAATTTACTTTTTTTTTTTAACCGCTCCATCATCTGATGGGTCTCTAGGCTGGTTTCATTTCTTGAATTGTGAATTAATGACATGGACATGCAAATGGTCTTCTCTGTAATGCTGATCTAGGATTTTTCAGGTATATGTGTATACACACACACTCAGGAGTCTCACTTGTTTTTAAATAAAGTTATAATATATAGAATATAAACAATATTTTATAAATATGAAAAAATTAGATTCTAATAGTTAATTATTACTATTGTTAGGTACTAATAGGTAATTCTTATTACTAACAAGGAATTGTTACCCTGACTCTTTTAGAGATGGAAAAGTTTTGAGGCTTGTGAAGAGTAAACACTTCAACAAAAGTTATTAATCCAAAAAATGAATGGCTGAAATACAAATTTATATCTCCCAGCATTATAGAAGGTTTTTATGTCATTTGACCTAGTAATATCTCTACTATATAGTATAGACTGAAATGCTCACAGTTACACAGCACAGGTGTTTATGAATTTGACATTGTGAAGTGTTTGTAATAAATTGAAAAGACTATAAGACATTTTTATTGTGAGACTACCGATACTACTTTTATGAATTGTGATATTTTCATAGAATAGTACACAATACAGAAGTTAACATAAGTAAAAAGTGGTACATGTACTTGCCAGATGTATTTCAAAAGAATATTCAGTCAAAAAAAAAGCAAAACAAACTGAAGAATGATATTGACCATCTGAGACAATGTAAACACAGCTTTAAATATGCAAAATGAGTTCAGATATATGAGCGTGGTTTAAAATTATGTTAGGAATGAGAAACATAAAATCGAGGTTAATGGTTGACTCTGGTAAGGAGAGAAAGGCACAATGGAGGAGCTATTCTGAAGATTCAAATACATCTGCTCTGATTTAGACTTCAAAACACTGAACTGTCACAGCATAGGATTAGAATTATAATATTGGCTGGACATACATTACCATATCATTTCAGAAAATTCTAACATATATGAACTATATTACCACTGAAGCATTTTCAAAGCAAACTTTAGAATATCATTAGATTTTTAAAAATTACTTTCTCAATCAAAGATACTCCAAGCCTACTTTTTCTCAACTTTTACAAAATTGTTGGTTTACCAGCTGAGCTTTCTCTAAAATTAATAGGCATATAGTCATTTTTTTTCACTGCAAACTCTTAAAGTCACTTCCCTAGGCCCAAAAGAATTATGTCTCCAGAAAATACTCAATTCATATTTTCCAGATTAATTGTGTTTAGATACACTATAAAATGAATGGTTTTAAACACATGATCTGGGTGACTATATTTCATACCATTTTCTTGCAATTTTTACTTCATTTTCAAAATGAATCGACACCCAAACCCCTGTACATAGAACATTTTAAAATGTATTCACTCTGCCCTTTGAAATCCCTTCCTGGATGGAAAGACCCAGGACTCCTTGGAAGAATGGATGGTTTCCATTCCATGGCAAAGAACTTAGGAAATGAGCCTAGGGTAATCTGTTAACGAGGGTGAAGAAATACTCAAAACTAATGTAGTTTCCTCAAATGGATGCAAGAGACAATGGGAAGGAGTCTCGATTACCTGAGATGACACCTTGGGAGTCAAAACCTGATGTGGGAGTGTCATATCAATCTGTTGATTTCATTGGCTGAGCAATAAAGAAACTGCTGGCTCTGATAGGTTAAAAGATAGATGGGAGGAGGAAACAGAATAGAATGCTGGGCGGAAGAGGAAGTGAGGGCAGACTCTGCTCTGCTCCCGGAGAGACCAGACAACTCTGCGCTCTGGAGCAGAGACATCATGGATGGAGGCTAGAATCTTCCCGGTAAGCGCACCTTGGGATGCTTACAGACATCATTAGAAATGGGCTAGTCCAGGTGCGAGAATTAGCCTGTAAGGGCTAGATTTCAGGGGCCAAGCAGTTCTTAAATGAATACAGTTTGTGTGTTGTTATTTCGGGCATGAGCTAGCCAAGTGGCCGGTGTGTTGGGGACGCAGCCCCACCCCCCCTTATTTCAACA
>NW_026067930.1:11816288-11823591 GCF_014885135.2 Alexandromys fortis
CTGGGCGGAAGAGGAAGTGAGGTCAGACTCTGCTCTGCTCCCGGAGAGACCAGACAACTCTGCGCTCTGGAGCAGAGACATCATGGATGGAGGCTAGAATCTTCCCGGTAAGCGCACCTTGGGATGCTTACAGACATCATTAGAAATGGGCTAGTCCAGGTGCGAGAATTAGCCTGTAAGGGCTAGATTTCAGGGGCCAAGCAGTTCTTAAATGAATACAGTTTGTGTGTTGTTATTTCGGGCATGAGCTAGCCAAGTGGCCGGTGTGTTGGGGACGCAGCCCCACCCCCCCTTATTTCAACAAAAACCAATACTGATTTCAATTTATTAAAACACCAATTTTATCCCCAAGTTGCGAGGGGCACTGAAAAACCAAGTACACTTGAAATGAAACCTCTCACTAGTGACCATTTGTCAAAGATGCTGTTTACACACAAACGTAGTGGTAAAGATTCACACAAACAAACCAATCAAAACAGGAAACGTTTGCCTTCCTACCTCAATTATTTTCTTGCCTATTCTGACTGTTGTTTCAAAAGCACTAATGTAGGCAAACTTTGTGTACGTCATGACCATGCTTTTGTTGTAAGTCCAGTCAGTAGGGACTGTATTAATGCCCCTTCTTTTTCTAGCGCTATCCTCTGCACCTTCAGCCAATGTGCACGTACAAAAGCCAACTTGTACTGTCCATTGCTTCTGGTCATTGAATCCTTCCTAATACACATGTTGGGAGAGCCTTCTCTTGACTGCCTTTCAGGTATACGTGAGTTGGACATTGCTAACTCTTACACAATTTTTAAATTATTAACCATGTAACAGTTTTTATTCCATTGCCATCTGGGTCCATTAAACAGAATAATACTGTATTCCCCTCTTCTCCATTCTGCACTGAAAATTAAGAATGAAATCCCTTCCATGTGGAACATGGACCAGTACAACAGAACATGGGCTTATTGCTAACACTTGTTAACATATCCCATGCAACCATCAGACTAAAGAATCAATTCACAGAAAGGAAGCACTGTGCATAATTGTACAGGAATCTGCTGCCACTCAGCGATCCTTGTTCAGTTTTAAAAATCCCTGGGAGAAAGGATGGAGGAACGCATCATTGGGATGTGTTACACATATTGCAAGAAGATGTTTGGTGTGGGATTTTGTTTTCCCTGATGCCAGGCAACTAGTGCCAAAGGCTCAAGGCTGTGTAAGAGATGCTCTTCTCTGTATTTCCTGAAAATAATTTGGCAAACTCTTTCATGAGTACTCTATTGCCTTCTTGAAAAGCTAATGTATTGAATTAGTAGTAGTTTATGTATGCATACATAGAAAACAAGAACAATGTGTGATAGAGCTAATTGGAGGGTAATTGTATATTCCCATTCTGGAGCTCTTCAACTTGAGGTCAGTTTTGGAAGGTGGCTCATTCGTTACAATGCTTTCCAAAACAATAAAAGAAATAAATGATGATGTTTGGTCCTGCATCTTATGTTACACCCAAGAAAGCTCAATTTCCTTTAGATCTTTGAAAAAAAGTAAGAATTGTGAATAAATATCTCACATAAAGGCTAGCTATTAAATTTATTATTCTCATTACAGTATAAATAAAGTTTACTAGAAAGGGACCACTTAAAATGAATTCTGAATCATAATAGATTATGTTCACATTATCTTTTATATAAGCTTTTTGAAGCTTTTTAGTATTTAAATTATTATTTAATTCTGTATAAGCACTAAGTGGTTTTCTAAAATAACCACTCTGCTTCTTGTGGTTAGAAATGAGAAGAAATGGACCTAGAGAATGCACAGCAATGTCTGAGAAAGAAGAGAATGAGTGCAGTTTTTTTTTTGGACTGAAAAATTAAAGCCTGTGGTGTGTGGAACCACTATAAAAATAAATGTTTCACATATATAACTGTTCTTAAAATTACATGTCTAGGATGAACCAGGTATCGTATAAGATGTGGGATGTCATAATGACGGTAGACTTAATTTTGGATCTCATGAATGTTCTGGTGGGGCAGGTAGACATTAAGTCCATGATTTATTTGGAAACCTTATGATTTTCTATTGTTGGACATGATGGAAATTACCTTTACATTTTCGATGAAGTGAAAGCCATGGCCTTTTCCTAAATCTAGGACGGGGAGAGGAACATTGTTCTCTTGTGCAATAAGATTTTACAAACAGAGGGCAGAGGTGGGCATGGAATGAAAGAAGCACTGAAGGTTTCCCTTAGCAAGAAGGAAAATAATTGATATACAAAGAGCCCAGTGACGTAGATTTCTGGAAGCGAGTGTAGCTTGTGTCTACGGGACACAGTGAAAATCGTTAAGAAAAACATAAAGTAGGATGGCAAGGCTGGCAGCACCTGATCACCAATATGTGCCAGGCCATGATGGATTCTGTAGTGGTTTGCAGTTTTGTTTGTTTTCTAAAGAAAGAGAGAAAGAGGGCATGGAATTGGATGGGTGGGGAGGATCTAGGAGATGAGGAAGGAGGAACCATGACCAGAACATAGTGTATGAATAAATATTTCAATAAAAGTGAATAACAATAGGCAACAGAGATTGGCAATACATAAACGTGGGTGCAATAATGTTATAGGAGTAACCAACCGTTTTCTGATTGTACTTATGGCCTGTTTCTCAGAAGGAAACTCATGCTCATACTATAAATCTGACCTCAATTTATTTCTCCCTCTCTCTCTCTCTCCATATATAATTTTTATTAAATTTAATTCTTGGACAATTTTGTGCATGCATGTAATTCATTCGGTTTGCTCTCAGTGTGCCATTGCTTCCTTCTCTCCTTCAGCTCTATGAACTTACCTTCATTCTTAGAAGGCCCTTTCTTATATTCACGTCTTTTTTGTGATTCACTGAGTTTAATATCAGACTATTTACTGTATCATGGGTTTCTACTCAGCTAATGATGTCAATGGTTTCTCTTTTTCTAGAGTCCACCAGTAGCAAATTATTCAACAGAGGGGGATATTTTAAACTGAATAATGTGATCATGCATGCAAGTTTAAATGATCGTTTTTGAATATTACAGATTGAAGGAAGAGAGGATATATTTTCATGAGTTGGTAATGCCTTGGTGAATGAACTGCTACAAGTATCTGAGGGCTATTGAGTCTTGGAATTTGTATTGGCAATATCATGGAATGGTGCTAAATAATTCTAAAGACACCCCAACTCTTTAAACCTGTTACCTGAAATGCCCTGACATTCTTACTTTGTTCTGGTATCTTGGCAAATTGGATTTCCTTTAAGTGATAGCAATAACTCCTCCACAAGCTCTTAAGCTAATTTGCTTTTTGGGAACCATGTCTTAAAATTATGAATGCCAAACATAGCTATAAATTGGAAAGGAGGGTATGAATTATCATTCCTGTAGACCATGTGATTGTCTCTGTAGAAATTCAAAGCATTTCTTTAAGATGCAAGAAATAAAAAGGGGGACTCAGAATCTCAGAGAGAAAGTTACATACAAATAAATCTTGAAATCATTAAGATTTTTCTCCATACCAGCAATAATCTTGCAGCAAACAGAGGAAAGCAGTTTATAATAGCAAAAATACATCTGCAGTGAGTTGAATGTCTCCCCCACCAACCCAGTTATGTCTACTTAGAACCTGAGTGGATGTTGCCTTTTTAAAGGAAAAAGAAGATGTTTAAAATAGATTTTGAGATGATTTCTTGGCTTCATTCTAAATTCAAAGATATATCTTTGAGAGAAAAGAGAATACGTAAGACATGGAGGCCATGTGTTTTTCTCCTGTTTTCTTTAGGGGGTTTCTTATTTCATGGATAAAAGAACAACTATAGGAGTTGAGGTTTCTTGCCAGGAAAGAAGTGAGTGACCTATCCTGAAGGGGCTCATCCATGCACACTGAGTGCCACACTTTCTGTCTACCGCTTCTTGAAATCTCAGGCCAGGCTGCCAAGCTGAGATTCTTCATGTTTTTGACCCATAAGTGGTTTAAAAATAAACACTGCCATGATCGCTTCCTTTGGCTACATTTTCAATGCTTTAATACATGATGCCACCCACTTCATCCTCTTGTTTGCCTCTTCTTTTTTGTATCATTTCCTCCTTTTCTTATTCCTTCCAACCCTTTTCCCCACCCAGCTTTCTCTCAATTTTTCTTAGTTATTTCTAATTTTCTAATTTTATTCTCTGGTTTCAAATCTCTCTTCCTCTATGCTACAACATTATATTGAGTGCCTGCTTCATATTAGATACCACAGATTTTTTGGAAACTCACCAAACACCGTCCAAGTGTCAAAGAATATCTTCCTAGTATGGACAGAAAAGCCTCATTCATGGGGTGTTTTGGAAATTGTATGATAATGAAGGAAATAGAAGAGTAAAGGGCAAAGGTCTTATTCTTTGAGGAGACAAGGAAGCTCAATCAGTGACTGAAGGGAAAATGGATGTAATGAGGACTCGGGAGTGGGCTGCAACCATGTGTAAAAAAATCAAGAGGCTGAGGGAGAAAAGGTTCAGCTCAGGAGATAAATGTTAAATTTGTTTTTGACATCAAATGAATCGTTAACATAGAGGTAAGAAATTAGCTTACTTTCTAAACCAGTTCAGAATGGTGCAGAAGACAGCATATCAAAGGAAACTTAGTGTTAAGATACTCCAAGTAATTTCTCCAAGTCTTTGTGTTTTTACATGTCAATCAGCACGACTCTTTCATGGGAAAGCAGAGAGATAGCATAGGCAATCACCTTCAAGGGCATTTGTCATATGGTAGGTGTGCAGAGTTGTCCTTGTTCCAGACCACAATCTGAACCTTTAGATCTCATATTTTTTCTGTTCAACCCCAGGCATACTGTGCCAAAACTATCCATGTGTTCTGAGAGGCAAGATGAACATTAAGACTATTATTTTTCCCTGATATGTGTTGAAATAGGCATTTGCTTCTTAATGGTAACTAGTTGAATAATTGGCCAAAAAAAGCTCTTTAACTCTGGACCAGAGGATGGAAGAGAAATAAGTGGCCATTCTGAGAAATACCAAAACCACAGGTTATGCAGGGCTTCTGTGGCTGAAGAGAGAGGCCCTAGATCCTATGGTATTTTTGTGAGTTCAGAATGCTCATATAGAAAGCATTTCCTCTGGATAGTGATGTCCCTGAGGGAAGTGAGTTCCAGGTCAGCAAATCCCTTTATTGGAATACACTGAAGCTGATGTGAATTCCATTATGGCTGTCTAGCCCTTTGAATTTCTCAGAGGGGCAAATGCTAGCATCTATTAAGTTTTCTATATGAGACACCTTGCTGTGAAAGAGAGTGTATGTGCACATCATATCTTTACCTGAGCGCGATTCTCAACTCCTCTTTTCAAGCATTTGCATCTTTTTGTACATCTGTCCTCTCCATCTCCCCACTGCTTAAGATTTTAGGGTTCTGGCTAGTAGACACTCAGTTTCATTGGAAAGGACTCTAAAAATGTCACACATTTCTTAATTTCTTGGGATAAAGTTATGCTTGTATTTTGGTAAGATATCTCTTGGAGTGAGATGGCCTGTGGGAATTCTCAGCTGAGAATCACATACAAAGTTTTCCGGATATCTTGGGATGACATTTATCATCCTGCTGGTTGCCAGGCTTGATTCAGCTGGCCAGGTGGCTGGCAAAGCATTGTGAAGGGGAAATGTACTGTGGCAAAGAATTCAAATCAAGGTCTCATAGCCATTTTGGGAGAGAGGCAATATTAAAGATAACTGTTAACTGTTTATGATCCCTTCACTATAGATGAAAGAATATGGACACAGAGGAAACTGGACAGCCTTGTTCAACGACTTATCTACAAGATAGCAAAGAGGACACAATTCTACTTAGCAATGTCTAGTTTATTCCATAATTTGATTTGGTAGAAATAATTTATTTTTCAAGAGTTGGTGACTGAGAGAGGGGAGAAAGGGAGATGGAAGAAGGGAGGGTAGTGAAGAAAAATATATAGTTCAATAAAAATAACAAAAATATATTATATATAATATAAAGTATATATTAAAGTAAGATTTTTTAAAATTAAAAGAGTCAGTACAGAAGCTTGTCGTAAAGTCTGATGATCTGAGTTGATCTGATCTACACATATGCGCTATTGCTCATGTACACACACACACCCACACACACACGTTTAAAAAAAGAAATATACTTTTTAGTTAGACAAATATGTGTTTTGAATTCAAGTTTCACTCCCTCCCACTAACCGTGTTAATTTGACCTTGTCAACAAGCTGTTGCATAGATTATAGATAATTTATGCAAAACTCCTCATACACTGTGGACCCTCAATAAAAATGAATTCAGCCATTGACCAAAGGAACAATGTCAATGAAAGAACTCTGTTAGCTATGCAATACAAAGCTGATAAGAGAGAAATGTTAATCTATTTTGTTAATTGATTAGCAGAACTATGTCTGGAAGCCCTGTAAATGCTTATAGGGGCTCTCTCTCTCTCTCTCTCTCTCTCTCTCTCTCTCTCTCTCTCTCTCATACTTTCCAAGCTGAAAAGAGGAAAGAGGTTGTTGTTTGACTGCCTTTTTCCTATTCAGTTTAAATTTTATGTGTTTGGATGTTTTACCCATATCTGTGTGCGCATCCTGTACATGCATTACCCGTAGAGGCCAGAAGAGCATATCAGATCATCTGGAGCTAGAGCTAGAAATTGCTGAGAGAATTGAATATGGGTCCTCTGGAAGAGCAGCTAGTGCTCTGAATCACCAAGCCATCACTTCACCCCTGATGGTCTTGTATTTTTTATTTAAAAAATTGAACAATGGCAATGGGTTTTTGATCCTACTGCACGTATTGGCTTTGTGGGAGCCTAGGCAGTTTGGATGCTCACCTTACTAGACCTGGATGGAGGTGGGTGGTCCTTGGACTTCCCACAGGGCAGAGTGAAGGCGTAAGTCACGAACAAGGCCACACCAGTTTGGAGTTATGATTAATAGGGTGTTATTTATTTAAAGGGGAAAACTTACAGATCACCGCCCCAGACAATAGCCATCTGCACAACCAGGAAGGGAGTCTAGTCTCCAGCGGAGCAGGAAGTGAAGAGAGCGAGCAGAGGAAATAGCCGCTTTTTTAAAGGGAGAGAGACCACGCCCCAATGGGCTGGTATCACAGCAGCTATTGGTTGGAGGGGCGGAAGGACCTCCCGCAACACCTCCCCCTTTTGTTTAAGTAAGAGAGTTCTAAACCTACTATGAAATTATATACAATAAGTACAAATATCCTATTCTAACTAGCTTAGGTCTTGTATAATAAATAACTTGGCCAAGTCGT
>NW_026067930.1:11824450-11830444 GCF_014885135.2 Alexandromys fortis
TATTTAATAAATAAATAAAAATAAATAAATAAATTAAAAAATTGATTCATGGCCCAGTGAAGTGTCTGAGTGGGTAAAGACAATTGTTTCTAAACTTTGTAATCTTAGCTTGATTTCCAGAGCTCACGTGGAAGGAGAGAATCAAATCCTCCAAGTTCCATTGACTTACACACACACACACACACACACACATGTGCGTGCACAGAGTAAACAAATAAATAGATATATGTAAAAAAATAAATCATATTGACCTGTCTTTAAAAGCAGGATCCTGAAACTTCAATACGCACCAATGCCTCTGTTTCTTGAAAGAGGAAATCAGACTACAGCCACAAGTCTTAGGGGAAAGGTCACTACTCACATTCCTAGAATAGTATGCAGTTCTCTTTATAAGCAACCTACTATTCTACAACCATAGAGAAGGATGTGGCACTGAGATCCTGTGGCTCTGTCTCCTCTATGAATAAGACTCAACCTTTGTATGAGACTTCCCTTTTCAGGAAGCAAGTTACTGCTTACAGGCTTGAGTTTTGGTTCTCCACATTATCTTGCGGAGCAAAGAAGGGAAAGATAATGCTTTCCTCATTTCACAAACAAGAAAATCCACCACTAGGCATCAATATCCTCAGAGCAGTCTGCTGGCTTTTCAAGTTCTCATCAGTGTTGAGTCTCATCACTGTCACAATTAAGCCTAAATGTTTAATAAGGTGCCCATGTTCTATATCCTACCTCCCCTTGTCTATAACCCCAATATTTTTACCTCATCTTCCACAGGACAACTATAATGACCTTGTAAAAATCGATACAGCTGCACTAGCGTGTGGATTAGAAGAATTAATATGTGTTAAAATGCATATGGGCCCAGTTGGCAGGCAGTTACATTACACTAAGCACTGTCTTTTATTATTTTGTTTATAGTCTCCCCCAGAGCATCTTTTTGACTAGCTCTTTCCTGTATAATTCTTATGCACCCTAATACAAACTCTAATGCATCTTTTGGTGCCTCTGTCGCACCAAATAGTCCTTATTTTATACTCTGTGCTTGTATGTTTTTATAATGTTTATCATTGGAATGCTCGTGCTTTCTGTTTACCCTCTTTCCGTCATTCTCTGGATCCCGCTAAAGTATCTACGGTGCTCATATGTCTCGTTCAACTTCTTCCCCTTGTGACTCATGCCTTGAATGAGTCTCTGCTTTACACTGGGAATGTTTCCTTCAATAACTCAGTGGCCAGAGTGAGCAAAAGTAGAAATTCTATCTTGTCCTCTTTCAATGCCTTACACCTCATCTAGCAGACAGCTGTGGCATACTGGGCACTCACTTGATCATTCTGGTTTTGATGCTTCTTTCAGAAGAACCCTCATGGTTCAGGAGCTGCTCAATGGATATTTTTGTTCCCAGGCAGGTAGCAGTCGTAATGTAGATATCATGGTGCCGTACCCCTGTTTTCTTCTTCATTGAAAGGCAGAAAGTTTGCAAGGTCTTTGCTGCCTTCACTGGGAGGAAGAATATGCTGAAGGCTCCAGCTCACAGAGGCCCATATCTCACTCCTTTCTTTGCCTGGGACATTTCACCTCACCTCTCTATAAGGAGATTGATTAGCCATGAAGCCAGCTTCTACCTGGGTTCCCTGATTTGGGTTCCGTCATGGTATTTCGGGGCTAACTGGAGACAATGCAACTAATTTAGAACATATGTGCATTTCTCAGGAAATCCTCTGTAGAAGTCATCAATAATAATAATTAAGAAGCTCTCTGCTTTCAGACTGACATAAATATGATTATGTGAATGAGCTTAGCATTAAACACGAATGTGCTTCCTGTTGGGGATCCCAAAACAATCTGTAAGCTATCCATCTCATTATTTCTTGTAAAAGATGTCAGGAATAATAAAATGCTTCAGACAGATATGCAAAACATTTGGACTTCAGGACACACAGAGAGTAAATGCATATTTACATATTTTTCGGTGCCTCAAATCAATCAAGAGGAACCAGGAATGGCCAAAGGATCAAAAACATTGAAGGAGACATTAACCTGTAGTCCAAACACTGAGCACGTCTGGATCAGCTCTGAAGAATGCTTCCAAATAGACTGTCATTTGAACCAAAGAGGGGAAAAAAGAAAAGTGCCTGTTCTAAACCATTAGAACAAAGCAAAAACCGATGACAAAATCACTGGTAGTTGGTTTGTCTCTAGAGAGTAGTAGAAGAAATAAAAGGTGTAATAACATTGATAAGGAGAAATAATGTTAAGGACTGGAAAGAAACAAGAGTCTTTATTTGAAAGTGAGATAATAACTCCCCTTAAAAAAGAGAAATGCAATAATTTTACAACATAGGAACAGATAGCTCGGTAAAGAGACTGATGAATTAAAAGTAATTTAGACAAAAGATGTTCTCTTAAACTCTCAGTGAGTAAAAAGCTCTCTTGCATTAAGATATGAATTTGATAATCTATGATTTCAATATGAATGTAGAAACATATCAGTTGACTTTTTTCCTAGGGAACGGGCTGGGAAAATGAGAATGGATGTCAAAAATGTAGCTCAAAGAGAACGGAAATAAACTAAGCCTAGCGCATATTTGGGTCTGCTCCAGGATAATAATGAAACTTTGTTCTCATCCTTGTACAGAGAGACAGCTGCTCAATTGCATGCAACAGGGAGTCAATAAGAGGCTTACTTCTGTGTGGGAAAATAATATATGGTCAGGAAAGCATTTCAAGCTGGTGGATAAAATAACCTTGCAATAAGGGGAATGTTTAGATAACTAATGAGCCACTTGGTTTAAAAGAGTATGCTGGACATGTAGTCAGTTTTGTCACCGCTGCAACAAATGTTTGAGAGAAAAGATTCAAAGAAGAGGTGATTTGCCTTATCTTATCAGGTTTCCTGACATGGCCACTGGCTCCGTACTTTCTGGCCCTGTGCTGAAGCAGTCAATATAGCAGCAAGATAGGTGGAGCCAAGAGACTCACCTCATGCCAGTCAGAAAACTAAAAGGAATACAGAAAGGGGACAGGTCAAGATATATCCTCCTAAGGACTAAGAACCTGTTGGTCTTGAGTAAAATTCCCTAAATAGTTCCACTGGCTGAGGATCAAGTCTTCAACCTGAGAGTCCATGAGGGACATCTCTTTTCTATCCATAACATCCCACCTCCTTGATCACTTATACATTCATAGCGTTTGGATAGAATATTCTTTTGAATTAGAACATGTAAACCTTAGAATGTCATTAGGAAATAGGACAGCTTCCATATAAAAAGATGATCCAAAAACTTTCAGAGAAAAAAACATTTTTCATATTTATGAGAATTAATCTCAAGGTTTTGCACATGATATTCAATCAGTCTTCCAACCAGATAATAATTAGAAAATGTTTCTTTGTAACTGAATTGTGATTAAAGTCAAGAGGAGAACAGCAAACTAGGGATCTATTAGTAGTTTATAAGAATGGAAAAAATAGGAATAGTGCTGAAATTCTACAGTTGCATGAAAGAATGAAATAGAGGAAATACAGAAGCATCACCTCTGAAGTTATGGCATTCTTTTTGGAGGGTCGATTGAACATGAACTTCGTGATGCCGTCTTCAGAGGTTACTACAATGTCCTGAGACTCCTGGACTTTTCACATCAGCTCCACTTTTGCCCTGGCTAGAGGCTTCAGATGAGGGACTCAAACTGGACACCAGATCCACATAGTTCTTCCTGGCAGTTTCCTGAAGAGTAGATGACAAAGACTTTTGGCATTTAAAATAAGCAACATGAGAAACATACGATGCTAATAAACACCACTATGCAATAAAAAAAGAATAAAAAAGGTTCATTTTATGTATGAATATTAGTGTGCTTTAAAATCTTTATATATTAAATTTCTCAGAATCATTGGTGTGTCCCCAAACTGAAGTACAAGACCAGAAATGATATGAATGGGAAGGTCTTATCTCAAAAGGATTGCAAATGATGAATATAATCATGAGCATAAAAAAGGTGTTCGCTCTCCTAAGCATTGCTGATTGCCACTTTTCACAGTGAAATCTACAAAAGTAAAACCTGTGTCACACTAGGTCAGTTGTTCTTCCCAATGCTGGGACCCTTTAAAACAGTTCTTCATGTCGTGGTGATCCCCAATGATAAAATTATTTCCTTTGTTGCTTCATAACTGCAATTTTTTACTGTTATAAATCATAATGTAAATATTTGCTATTCAGTGTTAATGAAAGGGTTGTTTGATCCCCCCCAATGGGTTGTGACCCAAGATGAGAACCACTACATTAGGTAGAGTTCGTGTGTGTGTGTGTGTGATATAATAGCTCTGAACTCATTGCTGTAGATAATGGGTTTTTTTATTTTCAAATATTTTGCTGCTGTTTTTTTTATTATTTTTATTGAACTCTACATTTTTTCTCTGCTCCCCTTCCTACTTCTCCCCTCTCCTTCCGCCCTCTCTCAAGGTCCCCATGCTCCCAATTTACTCAGGAAATCTTGTCTTTTTCTACGTCCCATGTAGATTTGATCTATGTATGTCTCTCTTAGGGTCCTCATTGTGGTACATTTACACAATGGAATACTACACAGCAGAAAAAATAATGACATCTTGAATTTTGCAGGAAAATGGACGGACCTAGAAAACACCATTTTCAGTGAAGTAACCCAGATAAAGAAAGACAATTATCACATGTACTCACTCATAAGCATTTTTTTTAATTTTTTTTATTTATTAAAGATTTCTGTCTCTTCCCCACCGCCGCCTCCCCTTTCCCTCCCCCTCCCCCAATCAAGTCCCCCTCCCTCGTCAGCCCAAAGAGCAATCAGGGTTCCCTGCCCTGTGGGAAGTCCAAGGACCACCCACCTCCATCCCGGTCTAGTAAGGTGAGCATCCAAACTGCCTAGGCTCCCACAAAGCCAATGGGTGCAGTAGGATCAAAAACCCATTGCCATTGTTCTTGAGTTCTCAGTAGTCCTCCTTGTCCGCTATGTTCAGGGAGACCGGTTTTAACCCAGGCTTTTTCAGACCCATGCCAGCTGGCCTTGGTGAGTTCCCGATAGAACATCCCCATTGTCTCAGTGTGTGGGTGCGGTTTTTAGACATAAAGCAAAGAAAATCAGCCCACAAATCACAATCCCAGAGAACTTAGACAACAATGAGGACACTAGGTAGAGTTCTTGTGTGTGCTGTTTGTGAACATGAACTGACACAGTCACTTCAGAAGAGAGTTTTGCATTTTCTTTCAAACTGATATGAAATTGATTCTACAAATTAAATCTCTGTCAGTCCAAAGTCATGGACAAAACTTGTATATTGCCATTGTTTATAGATGAGTTATAGAGATACTATCTTAATTAGATAAGCTAAATAAAGCCATATGTATCAAGAGTTTATGACAACAAAAGGTGGATGCACAACTTCCAAGGCCTATCATCCAAACAGCAATTTATGAACATGGTCCTGTTCTTCAAGAATACATTTCAGATTTATTGATTTGATGATTTTTTTATGCGTACTATAGACCACAGGTGCCTGGTGTCCTTAGATGTTATAGGAGCACGTGACCTCCTTTAGAACTAGACTTACAGGGGCTGTAAGTTGCCATTTGAATATTCAGACTCAAGCCTGGGTCCTCTGCATGAGCAACAATTGCTCCTAGGCACCGAGCCAAATCTTTGATTCTTCAATAACCACTAAAACTAGACCTGTAAAAATCTCCTAAAACCATGTTTTTCATCTTTACTTCCTTCTTTCATTTTTATTTTCCACAACTATACACACAAAACGAGAATCATCCATAAGCATAATTGAACAAGGTATTGCATGAAACCAATAATCCTCATGAGCACTCCACTGGAAAGTTAACAGAAAAATGCATCAGAGACAATTTGAGTAAATCAGGGTGTGTTCTTTTTTTTTTTTCATTTTTTTTATTTTATTGAGAATAAGAAAAAAAAAAGTTTCCGCCTCCTCCCAGCCTCCCATTTCCCTCCCCCTCCCCC
>NW_026067930.1:11831116-11867364 GCF_014885135.2 Alexandromys fortis
TCGGATGTGAGGGCGATCTGGCTGCGACATCTGTCACCCCATTGATCGCCAGGGTTGATTCGGCTGATCTGGCTGGCTAGGCGGGTGTCCCCTTCCTCCCTCACCGCTCCATGTGCGTCCCTCCCGAAGCTGCGCGCTCGGTCGAAGAGGACGACCTTCCCCGAATAGAGAAGGACCGGTCTTCGGTCAAGGGTATACGAGTAGCTGCGCTCCCCTGCTAGAACCTCCAAACAAGCTCTCAGGGTGTGTTCTTAAATGCTTTGATGGACATGTTTTGTGCTTCGAAATTTATCTTGAAACTCCTGTGTTTCATGTGTACTGAGGCAAAAAGAAAATGATAAAAAAGAAGAGTTCAGAGAAGACCCTGGACACTCTTTAAGTATTTCTTTAAATCATGAGATGCTCTCTATTTAGATTTCTCCCCTAAAATCAGGGGTACAGCCTGAATCACCCAGCTTATTTTGAGTTCCTCTTTCTCGATTAGACATTGCTGGCCCATCTGTGCTATCACTTGACATCCCCACACCTTGGGTAGATTTCTTCCGGATATCCCTAGAGATATTTTCTGAAGGTGACATATGTGCCTTCTCATAGTCCTTCTTTAAATTAACATCTTAATTTTTACAAGCTTTCAAATAATTAGCTTTTAATAGGATATTTTCCAAATGAAACTTGTTTTTGTTACTTCTCTCGCTGATGTGTTGTAGCCCCTCTTTCCCACTGCCCTCAGCATCAGTAGCCTTCTTTGTACTCTCATGGCCCATGTGACCTTTTGCTGATAACTTACCTTGGTGTTTGCATCTGACAGTCATCCACATCATTTGAGCAATGAGTGCTGAGACCACAGAAGTAAAGCATAGAAGTAAGGTATATCCTTAGAATTCTCCAGACATCTGCCAAACCAAATGTGTGTGCTCCTGGTTGCAAGAAGTCCTTCGACGCTTGACCTATATTCAAGTATGCCCATTTATCTGGATTCTCTTTCTTTATTAGACAAATCACATATACCTTGCAAGTCACCCAGGCCTTCACTGAAATGGCAAAGTTGTTGGGTACCAAGACAGCATGTATTCTAATTTATCCATCAGTGGCAATGCAGAACACTGTGAAGGACTTTTAATTGGGACATCTCATTAGCTAAATATCACTTAATATCTTAAGTGTCCCCCCTTTTCACTATAAAATTAGTATTGTGGTATTAAAAGGATGAAATTGATAAATTAATCACTTAATGGTCTGAGCATAGTGATTTAGTGACTGGCTGCTTTATTGTTTTTTCTAGTTACGGATAGAATGATTTCAATGTTTGTGGTTATAATAAAAGTCATTAATATTCAGCCCAGAAAATGGACTTTGTCACTTCTTAGTCAAGTGTGTGGGCAGTCTAATAATCTTTCTGAGATTTTTACCTCCCTTAAAAGAAAAGAGGATGAATAAAATAACTCAGAAAGCTGTATTTTTGCTGTGCATTTCTACTTCTTTATTCATTTTTATTTGTGCTGGCAACATCTTCTTGTGAAGGAACTGGCATGGTTTCTAGTTCCAGTGGATCTCATTAGATATTTATGGGAAAGTTGTCAGGCTCACTCAAGAACGTGAATTATTTACTCCAGATTTCTTATCTGTATCGGGTATCATGCTGTGTGATCTTTCTACAGGAATCTAGCTTGGTGTCCAAGCCCTCATTTCCCAAGGAAGAGATGTGTTGGCCCTGTGCCCAGACATGGGATGTCAGTAGAAGATCATGTTGAAGCATCTATCTCTGCAATGATGAAATGGGGCCTGTCTGTTTCTCTCTACAAAGATCCTGGGACTACTATGGAAGCCCCCGGAGGCTCTTTAATCTCTTAAAGATACTAACCTGAATCCTTGCATAGATGTTCAATTGAAACCTGAGGTTAGGATAAAGTACACTTAAAGTTTTAAAGCTCTCTGTGTGGGACTGGACAAAGCTCTTAAACGTTTTATGAACCCCTAGGCAGCTACTTAAAGCAACTGTGGCTCCCAGAGAGCCAGGCACAGTAGTGAGTTGTGAAAACACAGCTTGATAGAATCATTTCGCACCTAGTTTGAAATGGCCTCATGACTTTTTCTACAATGTTCTTTATATATTTTACTTGATTGTTCATGAAACTTTACCTGGAATCCCCCAGTTACAGTATGAGGTACCCAAGGTCAGATGGTTACTCCAATGTTTCCTTGTTCATGGTAATATGCAAGATAGTAGAGTGTAACAAAGAAAAATCTAATCAATGTCATATAAATTTATTTTTTGGACTTCATTTGTTAATTAAGTGCATTTGATTATTTTTTTCTGATATTAATAAATGAGATAACTTAAGTTCAGAAAAGTTAACTGATTTCTCAGAAAACACTTTCTAATAAAATTTCATTGTTGTCTGATTTCAAAGCTAAGGCTTATGCTACACAGTGAGTTGACATTTGGGTGTGTCAGGAATACCATTTTCTTTCAATTTAAAAAATTTTATTGTAGCTTATTATAGTTTCCAAAAATTAGCATGGAGTCCATTGCTGGGACTCACATGTAGTTGTAGGAGAAAATGCAGGCGTGACATGACAGCCAGTCTACTTGGTATGCTGCACTTTAAATAGGAAGCATGGGCACACTATGTCTGAAGTCAGAACGCTGACTTCTGATGTAGCTTGAGTAGCTAGCTGGCAGCTGGGCTGTAGACAAGTCTATACTCTCCACATTTTTTATGAGTTTCTTCTGCATCGAGACATTGATGGGATGGGATGAGCGCTCACTGTCCAATTCGAGGTAATATGCTAACCAGTTACAGTTGACAGACTTTCACTATGCAAGTGATTGCTATCCAGGAAATAAAGTAGATGCTGGTCCCTGAAGCTGTCTCTGGAGTGGCTTATCTCAGTACCAACCAATGGGTATTGCTGTCTTGTTGAGGGATAGTTAACAACTATAAGTAGTAATCTTCATTAAGGTAGTTTACTCCGAAGGCTGGTCCTAAGATGAGATGGCCATTGGACTTTCACAGCTTCTCTTTCACTAATTTTTCCCATAATTCCTAAAATCAGTAGCATTTTCTTATCCATAAAGATTTCTAGAGAGTATAAGACCCAAATAATGCAAAGGTACCTTTTTTGTTCCACCTTTTATACAATCACAGAAGTTTAAAGAACTATATTATGAAACTTTGGTGGTTGCTAGAATGTTATCACATCAAAAGTGAAATAAATAGACGTAGATGGTTTATAAAGGCAGGGTAATTAATATACAGCCTAAAAGAGCTGTGTGGAATGAATGGTAGGAGGGAGATGTTTTTCATCAGTAAGGTCAGTTTGTTGAGTACCTCTAAAATCAATGAGAGGGGAGAGAGAGAGAGAGAGAGAGAGAGAGAGAGAGAGAGAGAGAGAGAGAGAGAGAGAGAGAAATAGATGTGAAAAGATTTTTGAACAAGTTAATAATTCTTTGCATCTGACTTTTACTGTCTGTACCTCAGCTTTGGATATAGCAAGACAGAAGTTTCAAGTTACACTTTATCAGTTATGTTTTCAGGGAATTTGGTGACGGTGAGTAATACAGTAATCAATGTGTTCAGGTCTTTCTGGTCATAATTACCTGACGTGATAATCACTTCAGAGTATTCGTTGTATATAAAGAGACAGTAAGGTATAAAAATTTACATTTTTAATTTTTCCTCTGTGCAATAATAAATTTGAAAAGACTTTTTGACCAGTTAAAGTTGTTACCAGTTTGTATAGGGTTAATCAGTTACAGACAAGCTTTATAGAAATCTCTACTGAGGCCACGTAATTAACAAATTTGTTTCTAGAATCTAGAACCTGATCACCTCCACCCTCAATTCAATGTCATTTCCATCACACCATGCTGTTTATTTGTCATTTTATAAAGCTCTGCTGGAGGAGTGAATGGGCTTGGAGCTAAGAAATCAAGAGGAGACAGGAGGGAAGTGAGGTCACCCAAGCTTTTGAAGTTGAACATCATTGGCCCTGAAACCCATTGAAACAGGGAGCTGCTGGGAATATATTTAGAAAAGTGATGTGGTATTGAAGGTAGATAACAGGTAGAGTTCTTTTCTGTGCACAAGTACAATTTTTAATAGCATATTTTTATGTATTTCCAAAAATTAATTCTCTCAGAAATGTGGACATGCTTTGATTCATTTACAGTAACAGGCCTAAAGTTTGGTCCTCCCTAATCCAAAAAGGAAGTTTGAACACCTAGATAGTAAACCTTTCAGTGCTTCCAAGATGCAAGCAGGAAAAATGAGAGAAATAGCTGGGAGTTCGGGAGACAGTCTAATTCATTTTCTCTGTGTTGCTCATGCACACATTTGTTGAATGAATCATTTGGCTTTTTAATAAAAAGAGATTGGGAAAGATGTCTACACCCAGATATGGCCCAGTTCTGTGATCACCTCTTTTCATCTTGTAAGGAAAAATTGCTTTGGCACCTCATTGAGAATGCAATGCTACTATTCAAGGACAAACTGACAGGTCACTGAGGGGAGAGCATTGACTTTTTGGCACAGTTGCTGCTGAGCTCACGTATCCAAAAGGAGGTGGTTGAATAAGTTATTTGACAACTTTATCCACAGACTAGAAGTGGTCCAGAAACTATGGGGATTAACTTTGCAGCATTGTATTTTACACTTGAATTTGATGCTTCAATTTTTTTTTTCTGACATGAGAAGTGGTATCAAAAATCGTAAAGGAAGCTTGGTGATGTGGGATTCCCCTGTGTATGCTGTGAATACCATTGGTTAATAAAAAAAAAACTGCTTTGTGCCTGTAGCAGAGCAGGGCAAAACAGAGCAAGTCAGGAGAAACTAAACTGAATGCTTGGAGGAAGAAGGCAGAGTCAGAGAGAAGCCATGGAGTCGCCACCAGAGACAGACATGCTAAAACTTTGCTGGTAAACCATAGCTTCATGGTGATACACAGATTAATGGTGATGGGTTCATCATGATATAAGAGTTAGCCAGAAATACGCTTAAGCTATTGGCCAAATAGTATTGCAAATAATATAGTTTCTGTGTGGTTATTTCAGGAGTCTGAGAGATGGGCAAACAAACAAGCAGCCTCCTACTACACCTTAGTGTTTAGCTGCTTTGTACAACTTACTTTTTATAAACTGATACAGGATCTAGAAAAGGGACAGTTGTGCCCTCAATTATTCAGTGGTCAGTGATAGATTTAGAACCAGAATAAAGATTTCCTCACTTGTGCTCCAATAAATTATAATTTTACTCCACACATAGGACCAAGATTGACAATACTTCATTTTATTTTATTTTTGGTTTGTTGAGACAGGGTTTCTCTGTATAACAGCTCCAACTTTTCTAGAACTTGCTTTGTAGACCTGGTGCTTTTGAACTCACAGAGATTCACCTTCCTCTGCATCTGGAGTACTGAGATTACAAGCATGCATTACCACCATGACCCAGATACTTTTTTTTATTTTATATTAAAATTTACCATGGGGTACAGAGTACAGTGATCACTTCTGGATAAATTAAATGATAGAAATGTCAACATTTAAATGTTTTTAAGTTGAAAAGACATATTAGAGATTATCCTGTTTAAATATCTAAATTTCCATACTTGTATAAATGTCCTAGAAGCATGTGTGACATGTATAGAGCTGTCTAGTCAAAGGCAGGGCTCTGTCTTGTAGCTATGGAGCAAGGTGTTGCTCTTTATTATTTTTTATTGTTTTTATTGAGCTATATATTTTTCTCAGCTTCCCTCTTTCCCCCTGCCCCTTCAACCCTCTCCCATGGTCCCCCTGCTGTCAATTTACTCAGGAGATCTTGTCTTTTTCTAGTTCCCCTGTAGAATAGATGCATGTACGTCTTAGGGTCCTCTTGGTTGTCTTGGTTCTTTAGGATTGTGAATTGTAGATTGGTATAAAATACACTTATGAGTGAGTACATATTATATTTATCTTTCTGTGTCTGGGTTACTTCACTCAGTATGATGTTTCCTAGATCCATCCATTTGCCCACAATTTTCATGATGTTATTATTTTTTTCTGCTATGTAATAGTCCATTGTGTAAATATACCACATCTTTTTTTTATCCATTCTTCAGTTGAGGGTCATTTAGGTTGTTTCCAGGTTCTGGATGTGAAGAATAATGCTGCTATGAACATAACTGAGCACATGTTCTTGTGGTATGATTGAACATTCTCTGGGTATATACCCAAACATGGTATTGCTGGGTCTTGAGGTAAGTTGGTTGTTTCCTAATTTTCTGTGTGTTAGTTTTAAAGTAAGTGCTGAGTGATGAAAAATGGTTCCTATAATTGCAAACCAAATGCTTGCATTGCTGTATTTATTTTGCCATAGTTGTTAGGAGAAAAAAAAAGAGAGAAGTCAAGTCAAAAGGTTCTGTGAACTTCTTAAGTGATAATAGCCTTTTCATATCTCTGGATATGTCCTGAAAAAGTTTTCCATTTGTCAACATAGTTACTCACATGTGGAGCCTATGGCATCCTCTAGTCTGTTGAAGGCATAGCAGAAACATCATAGGTGAAAGGACATGGGTAATACATGGAGATATACAAAAAGAAGAAAATAATACATATAAAATTCACTTTGCAGTAACTAAAAATTAAACTATATATATATATTTATATACAGAGTCAATTATGTGTATGTGTGTGTGCCTATGCACTGTTTGGATATCAGTTCTTGCATTGGACAGAGGGCTTTAGTTCCGGGACTGGAGTTACAGGTAGTGACTAGTTGCCTAATATGGGTGCTAGGAATTAAACCCAAGTTTTTTGTAACAAGAATATTTCATCTTAACTGCTGGGCCATCTCTCTAGACCCTCATAAAAACACTATTAATAATTTTATTTGAGGAGAGCCTGATCAAATATACAAAAGAAAATTCTTGGTTGCACCGTAGTGGCAAATGTCTTTAGGTGGGAACGATGTTCATCTACCTAACTGGGGAAACTTTTGTATGATTTGACTTCTGGGGTGATAAGCAGAAATGTGGTCCAAAGACATTAATGGCATTAATGATTTGCTATGGCATTTAGATGCTGTATGAGATAGAGGAAAATCAGAGGAGATAGGTCACCGATCCAAAGAAGGCTTCATGGAAATTATAAAGATCTGAATACCAAGGAGAAAAAAGTTATAGTCAGTTACAAAACTTTAAATATTTTAGCCAGGGAGGAAGCTAAGAAGTACAGGGGCTCCTTTTGTCTTCAATAGAAATTGCTGTTGTTCCTGGAACTATGTGAAGCCTGAGGGAGGCAGGAAAGAGAAAGCAAGTTAAGATAGTGTTATATATTATCAACATAGACACTGAAGGTGATTTGCATGATGTTAGATGTGAGAATTGAGATAATACTTTCCTGCTTATGACAAAAAGTTGTGCTGAATTACACAGAATTTGCCCGAGAACAGTTGAAGCTAGCTAGAGGTAAAGCCAACAGGACTAGCCAGAAACTGAAGCAGATTTCTTCTGTTTTACTCTACCAGAGCAGAAGGATGTAAACCAAATATATTGTGAATCAACATAAAGCTGCCCTTGTTATATGTATATAAGGATGTCTGGAGCATAATATCAAATACCAATATAAACCTTCTCTAACTAAAAGACTTATTGTCTTTCAGAAGTTGCCAGCTCTCAGGAGTTTCTGATGTAAGGTGATTTAGGATCATGGATACTCTAAGTGATTGCAATAAGCTGGGGTAGTGATAGCAGCTGATCAGCTTGATTCTGCCTGTGCTGTTAGGCAAGGTTCTTCAGGGAACGGAACCAATGAAACTTTTACTATGAGAACTAACTTTTGCAATTATGGAGGTTGAAAGGCCCCAGTTTTACTGTGAACAAGTTGGAGACGCATAAAAAAAATGGTCACTCTTCTAGAGGATCTTCAGTGGGCTTCTCTTAAGAAAAGCATTAGAAGGTTTATTTCTTTAGTTTCAATAATTCACCACATGATAAAAATAAAAAGGATGTCATCAGATGCTTTCCATTCTAAAGTTCAGAAAATGGAGAACATGGGAGAGGCTTCCATGTTCCATGTTCCTTGAACAATCACGGTGTCTGAACTTCAAGTAAATGAAGACAGAATGGACTAGAAGAGTATATGCTCAGGTTTTGGAGAGCAAACTACTATCTTCCATTTTAGCAAGAATATTTAGCACAATGTTTGATGAGGAATATTATAAGATGTCATAGTAATAGAAGCCTCAAGATATCATAGGAAGTTACCATACATATTAAAGGCCCTGCAGGATGGTCAGGAAGTTTTAACGTAAAATGCTATTCCCTTCATTATGCTCAACATCTGTCCCATAGTAGCCTGGCATGAAGATTCTTTTTCTGGTATGCTACACATTTTCTGAACAGTATTGGTGTGTAATATGTTTGTCTTCCTTCCACATTTTTAGCCTCAAGAGAGCAGGGAAGGATTTCTTATTTATCATGTTTCAAGTACAGTAGATTTCAAAAAACCCTGCCTGTGTCTGAATAAATAAGACTACAAACAATGTAAGCATACTTTTCATTGGGTTCTTTTTGCATGTAAGAAAGACTACTATTCACATTCATTAACTTATTTATATATTACTCAACATAAAATTGAATTGATGTTAATTCTGAGAATCATAAAGAAGTTGCTTTATGAGAAGAAGCTTTGCTTGAAATAAAGGAGCAGGTCAAGGTGGCCGGAGACACAGCTCAGTGGTAAGGAGTACTGGTTGCTCTAACAGAGTCCCTGGGTTCAATTCTCAGCACACACTTGGCAACTCATAACTGTGTGTAACTCTAATTTCAGAGGATCTAACACATAGACATAACATATAGGCAGAGGACCAGTGCACATAAAGTAAAGTACTTTTAAGAAGATGCGGGTCAATTGTGGCAGTTTATACATTTTTATTTGAATACTGTGTAAAATTCTATTTCTTACCTCATTTTGAGCTTCACAATATATCTATAAATCCAGACTGAGAGAAATATACTCTCTAAATGTACTAAAGGTAGTATATATAATTATATATTATCCTCTATATATTTGAATACAACTCGAGTTTGTATGTACAGTGTATGTATATGAGTGCTTGTGCACACGTGTGTGCCCGTGTGTGAATGAGGCACATGTACTCTGTGTGTGTGTGTGTGTGTGTGTGTGGTCAGGTGACAACCTCAAATGTTGACACTGCTTTTCCACCTTGTTTGAGGTGGTGTCCCTTTGTTGTTTTCCTGCTGCTTATGTGCCAGACCAGCCAGATTAGAAGCTTCTAGCAATCCTCTGTCTCTGCCTCTAATCCCTTTGTAGAATTCCGGGATTGCACGTGTGCTCATGCTGCATGTCCAGGTATTATGTGGGTTCTTGGAATTTGAATTCAAGTACTCAGATATGTACAGCAAGTGTTATTTAGTTTCTGATCCATTTTCCCCGATTACATTTTTATAAGGTAAAAAATCACTTCTCTTTGTCAATAAAGACTAAAAGATAATAACCATCTTTTTGTCTTCCAATTTAAATGGGCATGCTGAAGTTACCTTGCGGAGTTTGGGTGAGTCCTTCTTGCTGAGATCCTACTCATTTTGTTTGGGAGGGACAAGGATGGAGAAGAATCTGGGCTTGTCATGTCTATACAAGGCACAGTTTGGCCACCACGATTGGTGCATTATCAGGGGAATGAGAACACAAATCCTCTTATTCATCTTCCATATAGCCTTGCTTTACTTGTTAAAACAATAGGCTGTTTAACTCTCATTTTTCTGCACCAGCCATGCAAAGAATATAATTATTTTTTTAAAAACCACTATGTTTTATTTATTATGGACAGAGTTGTTCAAATCTTCTAAGCAGGTACTGACTTAATGATGTCAGAGAGAGGTAGAGTGTTGAAAAGGAGGCACATAAAGCTCATTTTAAGGTCCATTTATTATCTGGAGTTTTGGAGTCTTTCCCTGTTTGCAAATTTGCTTTCCCCTCTAAAAGTCTCCATCCTTGAGACGTGCTTGAAATGAAACCAGTTCTTGCTAGACTTGCAAAATCACAGCCCAGGCAGCAAGGCCCCTGGGAGAGGCCATCTCATCCATCAGAGCCGCTGACTTTTGAAAGTGAGAGGCCTGTGAATAGTCAAGATGATGAATCCCAGGGGCAGACAGCATCCAGGTTGCATATCCTAGATGATGCCAATGTAACCTGTGGCAACCGTTGGCGTCAGTGATGCAGGGATCTATGAGAGACCAGTCTTGCCTGCCTCTAAAACCATGTGTAGTTTGTCTCTGCTTCCTTAGACAGATCACAGCATCCAAGTGCCCGCACAAGGAACATAGAAAAGATGAAGGCAGCTGAAAAATTGAGTATTTTAATAAGCGCATTTCTGCCTTAATAGCAAGGAAATTCAGCGTCAGAAAGAGAGTTGTGCTTATTTCTGATCTCACCTCTGCCTGTAACCCAGTTCAACTTACTGGTTCTACTGGACAGATTTATTGAATTTATCCCATATGACAGGCACTGAGTTTGTGGTTGGAGATAAACCATGAGCATAACAGACATAGTTTTGGCTATCAGGGATGGAAAGTACAAATAAAAAGCTATAACGCTGTGTGATTAGTGTTATGAGATCCCTGAATTGGGTAACCAAGGAAATTCACCTAGGTGAACATAACTGGCCTACTTACTAGCCTATGACGTCAGCTGTAGATCTACATCACTTCGGATCTATATAACTTTCTCAGAATTCCAGAAGAATTGACTTCAAGCTGTAAACTAAAAAAACATTTTTCTTTACATTTGTCAGGGTCTGGAGTCTCCACTCAAGATGGTAGCAGGACAATGGTTCCTGTGAGAAAGTTGAGAGGGGATCTTTGTTCAATCTCAATTTGATGGTCTGTAGCGGGACTGTCAGTGTCTTTACATAGCCTCCTCTGATTGTGTCTCTGTGTGTATTCGTTCCTCTCTTCAGAAGGATAGCATTCAAGATATCTGAGGTTCATCCTCTCCCAATATGACCTCAAGTTAGCTAGGTAGAGTCAATATGACTCTACTCCCAAATGAGGTCACATTTTGAGATTTTCTGGATTAAGTCTTGCTCATATTCTCCAGAGGGTTTATTTTAATTTACTATATACCCTAAGATTTTTTTTTATCATTTGTGGGTTATGGTTTGTCTTTTACCATTGTCTTTTTTCCAGGAATGTCTAACCTTCCAGACAGTCTAATTGGTTTGGTGCTCAATTCTCTTTAAACATTTGGAAGTTGGTTTTCCATTATTACTGCAGAGACACTGTGCTTTGAGTAAAAATTGTGTTTTTCCTTAAAGGGTATTTATGCCTCATACAATGTTAATATTAGCCCTGTGCTGTTGTACATCTGACCCCGAGTAAAGACACTAGCTAGGGTAAAGGAAACTAACAAGTACCACTGGACTTAATACACACCATAACATTAGAATCCCCATGATGTTAAGAGCCTTTTGGAAGGTCTCTGGCTCCAGTCCCCAAGATAGTCCTTCTAATGTCCCTAAAAGCCAGTAATATCTGCCTTCTAAATCCATGTCACAAAATAAGAATCAATGCATCATGATTGTTCTTTCCCATTTGGTGAAGATGGCAACCCACTAACTTTAATAACAAAAATCTCCACATGTTACCATGGTAACACAAAGGAGAAAACATATTCGCCTGGTACACCAGAAAACAGCTGGTGAGAACATTGTTTTGTAGAGTGAATTTTGATGATAGGACTGTCTAAACTTATCTCCAATATTTTAGTGAATTTCCAAGAGCTAGTAATTCTATTTTCAGATCCTTCCTCAGAATTCGTTCTATTTATCTGTAAAGGAAGAACTAAGATAGTTTATATTTTCCGAAAGAAATGCAGTGCTATCAAGCTTAGCCTGGCATGGCACTAACTGTAAGAGTTCACAGTAAGAGCATGTAGGGTTTGCTCCCTGCCTTCATTTATATCTCTGTGACTTTGTTCTTCCATTTCCTTCTAATTTTCAGTGTTTTTGCCTCTGTTAAAGCAGATACACTCCTTATTTCTGAAACCATGGCATCCAAGTTACCTTCAGTGTGTATATGTGTGTGTGTGTACACATGTATGAACACGAGTGTTGGTCAATATGCATATCAGTGTACTCATATTTGCATAGAGTCCAGATATCTATGTTGGTTGTTATTTCTACAGCTCCATTTACTTTGTTTTTTGAGACAGGATCTCTCGCTGGCCTAGAATTTACCAAGTTGGCTAGCTTGGCTGGCCAGGGAGTCTCAGAGACTGGTCTGCTTTTGCCTCCTCCCCATCACTGCTACTATAGTACATACTGTTTTTTGTGTGTATAAAATTCCTTCCCAAGCTCTATAAGGTTTTATGTGGATGTAGCTGACCTCATGTTGAATTCCATTTTTGTAGACACAGACTGCTCATTCATTTCCCGGACACCTAAACCTAAAATAATCACACAGAAACTGTATTTATTGCAATACTATTTGGCCAATGTCTTAATCATATACATCTTAAATTAACCTATTTCTATTATTTTATATTTTACCATGAGGTTTGTGGCCTACCAGTAAGGCTATGGCTGATGGCTCACATCTTTCTCCTTTAGCAGCTACTTGGCATCTCCCTGACTCTGCCTTCTTTTCTTCTCTATCTGCTTGGAATTCCCGCCTCACTCTATTGTGCCCAGCTGTAGGCCAAAGCAACTTTATTCATTAACCAATAAAGGCAACACAAATACCGAAGGACTTCCCACACCAATTACTGCATTTAGAATCAGTGAACTGAGGGACTTCTCACGACACCTGTCAGAACCACACACACATTCTGACTTGATTAGTCAGGAGTAAGACTAATAGTGAGGTTTATCTTAAAAGTAATACTCTACAAGTGATTGTAAGTCAGGAAACACCAATATATGGCACAGCAAAACTCAACTTTCCATGTATATGCAAGACTCTAAATTCTATTGTAAAGTAGAAATATAACTACTTCCATGTCTGGGTTAATATACGATATAAACAACTGAGAGGTAGTTAGGGAAGAGTCTACACTGGGAGGCTAAAGAAAGCCTCCACCTAGTCCATGTCACTCATCTCTTACATCTTCCCTATCATCCAGCTGTTGTTCGGAGAATAGTCGCTATGGAAGCACCATCCTTTAGGAAAAGGGATAAAAGGCATCAGAAATCCCGCTGTCTTAGTGGCCATCCTTCCACAGACCTGAGATGCTAAACAAGAAGTTTTACAAATCTGACATCATTGGTTGCACTATAAATCCTTGCATTGTTAAAATGTAAAATCCACCCTGAGTATGGCTCCTTGCCTTTGATTATTTGACTCTGTCCTCTCGTCCAAAATGCCTTCTTTCTTCTTCATGAAAAATCAGTATCATTTAATCCCTATTATGACCATCCTCTAAGTAGTGAGATGATCGTAGGCAAATATTTAAGCGGCCAGAGTGTCAAAGTTAGTGAGACCAACCAGAAGTATTCAAATTCATCTGGAAATGACAGATAAGGCCTGAGTTTTGATTCAAGCACCCCCTTGCAAGTTTTGAAAGGATATTAAAAATTAGAAAATATTGAATTATTATATCAGTTATTTAAACATTGACTTGTTTAGTGTAGAGTGATCAGAAGGATAAAATAGGATAAAAGTAGATAACTGAGGGCCATTTTTTTGGCAATATCTTCTAATGACTTGCAAATGGAAGGGACACCATAATGGCTGGAAAATTGGTGTGGTCAATGAGATATGTCTTCTAGTGAAATTCTTCCCTTTATTAGCTTTTTTAGTCTATGATTGAAACAGATAATAATTAATAGTTTATAGAAATAATGAGAAGTGCCTGAAACTGAAAGTAACATTGGGAGTATATGAGAGAGAAGCTACAGGGGAACCTGACCTTTTCTTTTTTTTTTTTTTTCTGAGACACTTTAACTCTTGCCTAAACTCTGTAAAGGTGTTTAATGGTGGTGCAAATATGATATTTACATTGTGGCTGTGGACATGTTGCACATTCCCCTATTGTAAAATGGGACAGTCAAGCCATTTTGGTTTTCTTCTGATGTTCACTAAGAACACGAATCAGAAGCAGCACTGCCCTTAGCAGACAGTGACACTCGCAAGTAGTAGACATGTAGTATTCTGGATTTCGGTCTCATTTATTGAACACTAAGCAAATTTATGTCCCAGAAACAGTCGCTGCTACATGTCATCATCATTGTGCCCCTCTTCTAGCCACTTATGGAGCAACATGTGTTGACTTTAGGACTGTGTCATTTGTGAGTAGACTTCCAGCACACCCTCTATCTCTCTGTGGTGAGCACAGGGTGATATATTGAGTCTTGGAGAAGAAATGCAGGCCTTTGTGTGTTTGCTTTGGTGTCAATGGAGATCACACCCAGTGTTTTGAGCATGGTAGACAGTTTCTCTGCCACTGAGCTATATTCACAGCCTTAGAATGCCAATGTTTATTAGATGGACACGATACTCATATACCCGCTTTTAACCCTTTCCATGTAGCAAATAGCTTGGACAGTGAGTGGTCTTGATTAAATTAGTCATCTTCAAGGTCTGTGTGTGTGTGTGCGTGTGTGTGTATGTGTACATGTGTGTGTTCTTTAGATTTTATGTCACAGGTTGGAGTCATTTTGGAAGAGGGAATCTCAATTGAGAAACTGCCTCCACCAGATTGTCCTGCAAGCAAGCCCGTAGTGTGTCTTCTTGATTGATAATTAATGTAAGGACTGCCCATCTTACTGTGGGTGGTACCAACTCTGGGCTAGTGGCTCTGGATGCTATAAGAAAACAGTATAATAAAGCCATGGGGATCAAACTATTATGCTACATTCCTCTGTGGCCCTTGCATCAGTTCCTGTCTCCATGTTCCTTGCTTTGAATTCTTATCCTGACTTCCTTCTATGATGGACTGCTATGTAGGATGTAAGTAAAAGACATGCTTTCCTTTCTAAGTTGTTTTTGGTCATGGTGTTTTAAGGCATTAATAGAAAACAATCTGAGGCAATATATCAAAAGAACCTAGAAAATCCTTTCTTAAATAGTATTCTTATGAGGATGCTGTAAAAGCATCTGAAATTTGAAATATGTTACATTCATGCAAAATAATAAACACATAAAGGAAATATAATGTAATTCAATATAATCGTGCTTCATGATGCCCAGCTCAATTTAAAGGTGTAAGAAACAAACCTGAGTAGTAACTAGACTTACTGCTATTGTCTGTCAAACCTCTGATGAAAAGCATGAAGTGTGGGAAAGAAATGTGGAGACATAGGCAAATTAATTTTGCATCATTTAGAACAAACTGCTTTGTTTTTGATGCTTTCCTTTCCTGCTAAAGGCTCAGACTTTATCGTTACTTGCAGCCTCATTTAACATCTTCATACACACACACGCAAGTGAGCACACACACACCACACATGGACACACACGAACACATCCTAACATACAACCACAGACTCAGGTTTGTTCCATTCCTCCTTAGGAGCAGATTCAGCACAGTACAGACCTTGCATTATCACACAGACCACACAAACTCTTGACTTCTTCCTTCTCTGGGGAAATGGTGGCCTGGGATCCTCTTTTTCTTGTCTTCTTGATGAGTCATAGATGCATCTCACGACGACAGGGTAGTGCATGATATGGGTGGCAATGACATTCAACTTGTGGGAGAAATGGCACAGCAGCTTATTTGCGGGACAATAAGGCTGCAGATGTATAGTGCTAGAGTCTTCCTCGTGTGTGTTTTCCTCAGTATCCTCTCCTTCTCTCCTTTGCATCGATATGTATGTACAGTTTTGACTGAATACATTGATATTCTCATCAGGTATAAGAATTCCTTCTTGATGCAAAAACATGCTGCTAACTGTTTTTCTATCAAATCCGTCCTCTTTGGCTCTCCAGAGCATCATCAAACCGGTTTCAGCACTTATGATATCAAGCCCAAATGATATCCTTTGATGGGTTTCTGATAATGTTTTATTTATACCTGTCCTTTACCATATATATGTATATGTATATATATACATATATATGTATATATATATATATATGAAGTATTTTTAAGTGTCTTTTCCAGGAAAGCTGTGTGTGTGTGTGTGTATGTGTGTGTGTACCCGTACTTTCCACCATCTCTGAAGCTGAATACACATATTATTTGACTTTTGATTTCAGCACATTAGTATTGGGGCCTTTGAAATTATGTGTTCCAGAAAGTTATAATGAAAATAGATTTGGTTCCAAGGAAATAGGTGAAATGCTACTTTTGGCTTGAGAACCAAGTAAGATAGAGTCATTGTTTGTTCTTTCATTCATCCAGCTATGATTGTACATCAATTGCATTTCAGGCAAAGATCAAAGTGCTAGGTACAATGGTGGTGAACAGAAATGTCCTTGCTTCAAGAAGTATTCATTCCCCAGTGGGGATGGACAGTACCCAGTGTTTCTCAGACTTGCTTGAAAATTCCAATCACTTAATCATTGCTGCTGAAACCCAGGTTGCAGGCTAAATACAGAGGCTCAGAATTAAGGAGTTTGAGGCAGGAAAAACACAAGTTTGAGGCCTAACCTGAGATAAATAGAAGTTCTGGGCCAGATTGAGCTACACAGGAAAGACCTTGAATCAAAGAGCAAGAGTGTGGGTATAGCAGAGTGCTTGCCTAGTGTGCACAAGGCTTTTGATCCCATACACAGAAAAAACCCACAAGCAAGCAAGCAAACAAACAAACAGACAAACATAGATTCTGGAACCTGTTTCCAGAGATTCTGATTTGCTATGACTGGGGCAAGGCCTAAGCATTTGCATTTCCTGAAATACTTATGGTTGCTATGTAAACAACTACTACAGCCACATGAAAAGGTACATACAGAATATATTGCTAACTAATAGTGGCTATTATAAAGCAGAATAATAGATGGGAAAGAACCAGAATGGTACAGTATGGTAGGTACCGCTATTTTAGATTAAAGTTCCTGGAGAATCCTGCCACTTGGCAGAGAACTAATGAAGTGAGAGGCCTCCATAGACCATTACAAGAGGGTGACTGGCTATGCAGAAGTCTTGGCAGGCAGTACCTAGCCTGGCTGCAGTCCTTCACCCACTCTACTTTTAGGGTACCACATGCCTCTCTCACTTCATTTAACCTAGTGTCTGAGTGGTTTGGCATAGTGTTGAAATACTTTGGTGGCAGAAATAGAGTCATGTTTGTATTCTAAATCCTACAGTTCTAGTATTGGCAAATGGCTCATTAAATGAACCGGATTTTATTTGAAGCACTTGTTAGCAATGAATTCGACATCCCTCAGAGAAGCCATGCAGGTATGTCTTGTCATTGTCCCCATTTGATAGACAAAGGAGCAGTAGTAAAGAGAGTTTAAATAATTTTGCATCTGCTCACAGTGATAAGAGTTTGTAGAATCAGGGCCTCAAATTGTGGATGGATGGAAGGAGAGACTTTGAGATTCATTCCCCACAGTGCTACCAATAGCTTCTGCAATTTCAGAGAGGATTCATAGCACTATTAGACTTTCCAGGTAGTTGGATTCCAATAACATGCCATGGTAGAGGAATTAGGAGGAGAGAAGTGAGTGAGCTAGACCAGCAGGAGGGATTATTAGCTGTGCAGCAGTTTGCCTGTCCAGGTAACAGCCTCCACCATATGAAAGCTGTCCGTGCTATTAGAAGCTGAAGGGCAAGAGAAAACTGATCCAACAAGCCCTTTCCCCTCAGGGCAGGCTGACAAGTTGTGCTTTAATGTAATTAATACATTCAGGAAATGGACTGCGAGCAACGTGATTATTTAATTGTTCTGTTCAAAGGGTAAGAAAAGCAGGCCATTCGTTTGAGGTCTTGACTCCAAGGTTCACTTCAGGTTGTTAGCAGGAGGAAGGTTCAGGAACAAGAGTGGCTGATTGATTCTTGCCTGCTGTTACCCTCGTCAATTTACAAAGGTCCATTGTTGTGGTGCTAATTCACAGAGTCTGGAATGAAATGTAAAACAGATTTGAACTGATAAGAATTGTGTTGTATCTGCTATTCAGTGGTGTTCCTTCCCCTACAAGTCCCCTTCTAAAGGTTTTCAGGTACATGAATTTCCAGTCTGATTATAAAGAACTCTTTTTTTTCCACATGACAAAAATTATGTCTAATGATTAAACAGCAAGCAGGAAGTAGACGCTTGACATTCGACATTTCATTTCCAGTCCAGCATAAACTTGGCTGCCTCTGTACCTTCTCCATGGCTAGACTAAGAAGGGTCAGGTCAAGTTCCCTCCTGGGACACAGGGAAAATAATCTAAAAATCTTACTCCAAACAAAGCGCATCCACATACCTGTGATAACTTGTGTGTGTATGTGTGCATGTGTGCAAGTGTGTATGTGCATGTGTGTTTGGCATGTGTGTGCACTGTGTATGTGTGTGTATTTATATGTGTGTAAGAGCGGAAGTTGACATTGTGTTTCTTTCTTGATTCTTCTCCATTTTATTTGTTTATTATTTCTTTTGGGGGATGAGATCTTTCACCAAACTAGACTGCTCCGTGATGTCAGCAAGTATTTTTTGGTTTCTCCACTTCTGTTGGATATTTGCCAGATTTCTTTGCTACTTTTGACTTGTCATCATTTTTATGAATCTTCTCTGGCTCCCATGGGGAAGCTACTCAACAACTCATTGTGGTACCTTGGCTCCATTAATGCCTAACACATTTTATCATGATTGCTTAACTAAGTGCATATTTCAGTGTAATTACACATCAATTCTTCACTGGCTTGTGAGCTTCTGAGGACAGGTGAGTAAATTACATCTTAAGGAATCTGAACCAAATTGCTACTGAAACTTAATTTATGAGTAAAAAAATGAAAGAATGACTAGATAGCTTAGCACATAAGATTGCAATGATGAAAGAACACATCAAACAGGACCCAGAGATCCCTTCAGTTGGATCCAACCTGAAAACCTCTCTTAAGAAGGTGCCACACAAGCTTCCAAGGGAGGCAAGCAACCAGCATTTCCATCCAAGTATGATACCTATGAACTACATCAATGACCAGCATGAAAATCTTAAGGGTGCAGTAGTGGCACACATACTTTGGTAGTAACCAAAGGCTCCCTCATTTGCCTTAAGACCCACTGCACAAGAGGGAAACCATTCCTGATTCTGAAAACCTGGTGAACTCTTCAGGGCTAGTGAAGTCGTGAATCTTAGAGGAGAACCTACAATCACCACTTTGCTAAACCAGCAAACACCCAACTACTACACTCTAAATATTTCTCTTTACACACACAAATAAATACAGTTCTCACCCCCGATCCAGGAAATTTCTCTTTACAACAGATGGAAACCATTACAGAAAACCACAACTAATTAAAATTCAGAGTTGTGGAGCCCAGTCTCAACAGATAAATCTACAATACCACTCCTGTTACTTAAGACTCAGGCGTTTTTGTGGAAGAGCAGGAGGAAAGATTATAAAAGCCAGAGAAACAGAGATTTGTTGTGACACTGTCTCCTGGCAATTTCAGAAGCTACAGCCATAAAGTCTCACCTACATGGCTGGCTAAACATGACCAGAGCAAGGATAACACGAATATACACGCTAACGTGGATAGGGGGAAACTTAGGAGCTTCAGTCCTAGACAAAGTAGTACAGACATCTCAGGAATGCTGAGAGCAGAAGAAATAATCTTTTCCAGAAAGAGCATACCAATTAGTTATCCGATACCAAATGGTCAGTCATGAGAACATACACATATAGACAACATTATACAGACTGAGCAGGAAATATATATATTTAAATGCATATAAATATACATTTAATTGATATATTATATATCATAAACATATATTGTTATAAATATTATTTATAATATAATATAAACACTGTATTTGAGGATTTAAAGATTTTTCTGTATTTGTCATTCATTGACTCTAAAATGACTCTGTATAGAATCTTGTCTCTTTTCTATGAGAGGTAGTTAATTATTCATCTAACCATTCATTCATGCAATTGTCAAATGGTAGGCACTGGAGACAGAGGAAAAAAAAGAGGAAAAGACCTTCTACTATGGTGGTTTGAAGGTAAAATGCCCTTCATTGGGTCCTCTACATTTGAACTCCTGGTGCACAGTTGTTGGCACTGTTTGTGAATTGAGGACCATTTGGCAGGTGGAGACTTACTTCAGGAAGTATGTCCCTTGGGGCTGTGCTTGAGTTCAGAAGCAATATGATCAGCAAGCTTTCTGCTCTTACCATGCATGTCTTTCCCACCTGCAGCCGTGCCTACCCACTATGATGGATTGTATCTCTCCAGAACTCAATGTAAGCATAAATAAACTCTTTCTTTGTTATGTTGCTTTTGTCAAAGTGTTTAATCGGAGCAAAGAAGGTGGATGGAGACAGCCCTCGCGAGATATAGGAGAAGCAGCATTGTGGGGAAAACAAGAGTGAGTCATGTAGTGTGTGACCTGGTTAGGTCTTGCACACTTGGGTCCACTGTGTCGCTTCACTTCCTGTCCTGCACACTGACCAGAGGTCATCTCCTACGACTTTAGCCTTTTCTTCAACATGATACTTTGATATTTGCTTGGTCAAACCTTGCAAATGAGCATGCATGTAATAGACTTAGGCTATTTGTAATGGCCTAGGAGGCTCAGTTATCTGTGCCGTGAACTGTGAACTAGATTATAGCTGCCTGGATCTGCGAAGAAAAAAAAAACAACAAATGAACAATCATTATTTTTGGCCTAGGACCTCTATCCCCAGTGTCTCAGAACATTTGCAGACTTATGGCCTTTCTTTACTATTCAATCACACACCAGCATGGAAATAGAATGAAAGTATTTACATAAAACAACAGAACTTCGTTTGATAAACTGTCACCATATCCTGTGAAAAGCAGCTGGAATATAAATTTCCTCCCTAGTCTCTAGTTTCTTATGGGAAAGAGATGTTTTGTCCCTGTAATCACTGAGAACAGCTTTGGATTTCTGCACTCAAGATTGTCCAATCCAGTACCTCAGTCGACTGAACTGTTCTGGGGGCCTCTGGCTGGGACCAGCGGTTTCTGGTGATGGTTTTCATGAAAGGCAGCCTGTCTTTCATTGCCTCGGTCTGGGCCCTGATCCCTCTTGCCTCTATCTGGAGGTTAGCAGCGAAGGAGTTGGGGAGGGATGAAGGGTCAAATCTGGTACTTTTTACAGCGGCAGAGTGCAAACAATTTCCTGTGAAAGCCGAGGACATTCCTTCATTAGTTTTGCTTCCTGCTCTGGGTCTTATATTCTGAGTGATTTTTTTTTCTTTTGAAACTTCTATGGGCCAACTTCCTGTGCCAGCGGGTGTAGAAAGATAGAGTTTTACAAGCTCAGCCCACCTACCCAGCAGTGAGCTAGGAGCAGCTATGAATGAACAGAAGACAGTCACCTAAGTCATCCCTGAGGATTTGGGATACAAGATCGAAGTAGAGGCTTCAAAAAGGTACCCTGGGAAGAAGATAACCACGGGATTTGGGAGGTAAAGGAAGACTCAGTGGGGAGATGTATTCTAAGTCCCAGTCCCTTGTATCTCAATGTTAATTGTCTCCAAATTCCTCTCTCATTTTGCACTCAATGTGCATTTGCTGAGAGTCTGTTATGTGATGTATAAGGCTGTAGAGATGGATGGGTCAGGCCTCGGACACAAATCAAATAGGCTCTCTCAGAAAAGTAATGCTTTTCTGTTGCAGGGAAAGCTCTCCCCAGATTTCTCCTTATCCTCAGGAATTTTCTCTTTCTACGTACCCCATTACTAAACACTCTCATTAATGTTATTCTCTTCTAGAGGTCTTTATAACTTAGCCTGACCATAAGGAACTCTAGGCATATGTTCTCTGAGCTTTATCATCATTAAGAATGTTCTGTCATACCTGTAATCCCACTTAGGAGACACATGTATCAGGTGTTCAAGACCACCCTCTGCTATACAGTGAATTTAAGGTTAGTTTAGGCTATGTGAAACACCCTCTCAAATCCCCCTTCCCTGAAAAATGTACACACACACACACACACACACACACACACACACACACACACACACAGTTTGTGAGGGGGTAAAGGAGTAATAAAAAGCTTTGTCTTTCCTTAATTTTTCAGGATAAGCCTTAGGTCTCCTCCTCATGGAGAGGGAATACATGTGTTCCATCTTGCACCAGTCAGCATGGCCTTGCAGCAGCGCATTGACTGAATAGTTCTATTTCTGATGCTCATGTTCAACATTACAGAATCTGGAGATGGTTTCAGCCTTACCTTTACCACTTGGCCTAAGAGAAGAGCAAGAGACAAACCAAGTTTAATTTCCAGAAAAGTAGAGACTATAACTAAGCCAGCACCAACCTTTAAAAATATGCCCATTTCCATAAATTATGAAAATGGCTTAAGGATGTTAACTTATAAAGCTACTAAGAGTTTTTAATTGTCTTTTAAATTGAGATTTTATAACATTGTGACAAGGGCCATCTTTGCAAAATTTACTTTCTCACTTAAAACTTCAGTATACATTTCAGTTTTCTGGGACTGGATTTACAGATCAGTTGTGTGACGTGTAGTGTGCATTGCATTTGTGTACAGACTTCGAAATAATGGCTCCAGTGATGCCAAGACCTTTCTGTGTGTGAAAGTGATTTTTATCACCTTCATTGTGGGTTGGACTTGATGACTTGCTTCTAATTATGGCAAAGTATAGAATGTCAGTCCTGTGATTTGATTATAACAGGCTGTTACTTCAACTTAGCCAGCAGATCCTCTCCATGGCTCTCTTTTATTAGAGAACATATTGTGTTGGAAAGTCTCACCCAGAAAGTGACTTAAGACAGCTTCCAGCTAATAAACAGCAAGAAAGAGAGAGGAGCATCCTCTGCTTGGTAGGTTTAGTGTGAGCTATATGAAAGTACCCAGAGGTGAGCATGTGAATCCTGGCATTGACTGCCACTGTTGCTCTCACCAACCTGAGATGGCATAACCACCCACAGAAGTGAGGATGCAATTTGATATCATAGCTTGACCCGCTTTCCTGCTACCGCAGCAATTCTCCAGGCGAGATACTAGTGGGGTGGGGGAAAATGCATGTAGGCGAAGAGGTGATGAAAATAAAAGATACCAAATGTCATCTAGCATGTCTATATTGATGTCACTGTGGTGAAGAAGTCATCACCATCTCTTTACCTTTAGACAGAACCTTACAGAATATAAAATCTTGAAAGATCTTGTGTGTTTGTATAGCTAAGCTTTAGACATTATACGTAATTATTGTTATTAATATTATTAGTCTGTATAAAGCAGCAATCTCTTCTAATATAAAGAGAAAAAAATTCCCCAGTGAACTCTGGAGAGCAGGGTGAAGCAAGGAAGATGGTGGTGACAGCGCCCTGGGGTTGTCCCTCTGCTCCTTGTCATTTAATGAGGTCAGCATTTTCTCCTCAATACACTCCCAGCAGTATCACACTGGTGATAAGACTCATTCCATTTTTCATGTCACAAATATTTGGCCAGAAGAAAAAAAAAGATTTAATCACAGGGCCGCTAAAGTCAAATTCATAAATAATGATGTTTTAAAAGGTGATCCTTTCTTATTCCATGCAAATGACAAATCCTTGCATTATTCATTTTTGAGTGGATCTTTTGTCTGAATTCTTAAACTTTCCTCAGGGTGGGCAAAAAGGAGAAATCTTGTTTTAAAAATCCTTTTTGTTCACCATGGAAATAGTCAATGATTCTTCTAGAAATGTTTGGAAAGATGCTGTGGTAATATAGAAATTGCATTTCTTTATCTTTCTAGTGGCTATTAGACATGCTATATAAATAAATTTGTATTTTCTTAGTGAAATAACTAGACATAAGGACTGGGAATTTTAGACTTCAACTACAAGATGATAAAGTTAGGAATAGGGGAGAATGTTGAAAACCATTAAACTCCATAGCTATAATTATAGGTCTAATTTTTACTCTTAAATTTAGGGACTCAGCAGCTTCTGTTGATTTTGGAGGGGGAGGGGAGTACAAATATTTAGCCCACTAGCAACAACTTTCATTCTCTTCATTCCCAGTGACCTCAAGTTCGTGAAAATGACAAGGGAAACCCAAAACTGTGTGGAGATCTGGAGAGATGTGGTGAGGTGAGATTTGGCTGGTGAAGAGAATGGACTACTGAGGGATGGTTCAGTTACATAAAGTGCAGCTAACAGCGACAACAGAGTGTCTTAGAGGAAGGGGTTTGGAAGAGAGTGATGAAAGATGAGCTGGTTTTAGCTGAATGCTAGTATTTACTGGCTTTCTGTTGTATGTCTGAGTTTTTCCATATCTTTAACAATACAATGGTTTTGAACATGGTGTGTCTATTATGACTATCTCACAACATGAATGTTGCAATCATGAGCATGCAGGTGTCTGTGAAGACTAATTGGTGATGCCACTCAAAAATATGTGAAACTAATTATGGTGAATACTCCTCTTCCACTCCCTCTTCCTTAATGGTCCTTGAATCTTGAGAAGAGGATGTGTGATAGAGATGTTCCATTTGTGGATGAGCATTCCATAGCCATTTAATTTTGACTCTTTGACCAGTTGGGAATTTCTGTATTAACCACTATCTACTATACAATGAAACTTCTAAGATGAGATCTGAGAGCTGCTCTAACCTATAGGTATTGAGTACAAATTTGGAGAGTAATTTGAAACCATATCAATTTAAAAAAATATTAGTAGTATGTTTACTACTTCTACTAGGGGCCAGGAAACACTCCAACTAATGGTTCCTGGCCAGTTTTAATGTACCAGGCATGATATTTGCTCCTACAGAGGTGGCCTTAATTTAATCAGAAAAAAATGGTTACTTCTTAACATTTATACTGCTATTGCACCCATGTGAAGATCTTGACAAGGAGATTGCTATTGTAGCTTACATAGCATAAAGTCAGTACCTAGACATGCATATACTTCTATAGAAACCTGATTTTTGATCAAGCTGTCAGAAGCAAACATTGGGCAATACTCTTTAACAATTGCATCTTATAAAATTAGAAATGTTCATATGAGAAAATGAAATTTTGTCCTTCTCTCTCACTCTACATGTAATTGTTTTCCAAATAGATTAAAGATTTCAATGTTAAGTAAAAAACTCTAAAATTTTCAAGGAGATAGAATAGGAAGCATTTAGCTCAAGTAAGACCTTTCTGAAGGAGACAGTGGTCTCCCAGATAATAGGAAACACAATTACCAAGGGGTATTTTTATGGAATTAAAACTTCTGTAATGCAAATGAAACAGATAATCAAATGAAGGATTAGAATGGGGGAAAATCTCTTACAGCTGTACATCTAACAGAAGATTAATGTCTAGAATATACGAGTATCAAAGAAGTTAAACACCAAGTAAACAAACAACCCATTAAAAAAATGGGCTCCTGAACTGAACAGAGGATTTTAAGAAAATAAAACAGAACAAGAAATAATCTTATCATTGTTGATCATCAGGGAAATACAAATTAAAACTTCTTTGAGTGTTCACTCGAACTAATCAAGGGATAATGAAGACACAAATGAGAAAACCTCACATTATTGAACATGTATGCATTAAACATACGCATTAAATTACTGCTCACGATTTTAAAAAAGTATACGAATGGCCTTAAACACAAAGGTTAACTCCAACTCAATAATATTGAGTGGTTGTAATAATTTACTTTCTCTAGTAGATTGGTCATCTGGAAAAAAATAAACAGAGAAACATCCAAATCTAATGGTATCACATAACCTATAGACCTGAAGGATGTCTAAAAATCTTCCACCAACACACCAAGAATATACATTCTATCCAGCATCTCAGAGAAACATCTTTAAAATATACTGGGACATAAAACAAATCTTAGAAAATTAAGAAAAAAATGAAATAATTCTGTGTATCCTTTCTTACAGTATAACAACATTTCTAAAAAAATATAGAAACTCTTGGAGATTAAATAACACATTATTAAATGATGTACAACTGTACAGCAAATAAAATAATTCACCAAGTGAAGAGGACGCTCACAGAATTGGAAGAGTCTTTGCCAGCTACATATCTGACAGTTAATATGCAAAATATATAAAGAACATGAAAAACAAATAGTCAAGAGAAAAAATGACCCAATTTATTCCCAAAAGAAGAAATAAAATGAAAAAGAAACATCATAAGAGGTGTTAAAGATCCTTAGAAATCAAGAAAATGTAAATTAAAATTACTTTGTGCTGTGGGACAATGGTTTTGTATTTTGTAAAGATTTGTCACTTTTATTTTAATGAAACACTGATTGGCCAGTAGCCAGGCAGGAAGTACAGGCAGGGTGATGAGAACAGGTAAATTCTGGGAAGAGGGAAGTCTCAGTCTACAGTAGTCACCCAGACACAGAAGAAGCAAGATGAGAATGCCTCACTGATAAAAGGTACCAAGCCATGTGACTGACATAGAGAAGAACAAAGGACTAATTGAAGATGTAAGAGTTAATAAGAATTCTGAGCTAATAAGCCAACCAGTTTATAATTAATGTAGACCTCTGTGTGTTTCTTTGGGACTGAATGGCTGTGGAACTGGGCGGAACAGAAATCTCTGTCAACAACTTTGAGATATCATTTTACCTAAATCAGAATGGCCAAGATAAACAAACAAAAGAAAACCAATCATTCTGACAACGATGTAGGTAAGGATGTGGGAAAATGGGAACCTCGTTCACTGTTGGTGGAAGTAGAAGATGGTGATGCAATAATTGAAATTAGTGTGGAATATTCTCAGTTGGCTAATAGTGAATCTAAAATATGACCCCACGCTACCACTCTTTGGTATATGCCCAAAAGACTCAAAATTTTACTACATAGATGCTTGCTCAGTTCTCTTCTTTACAACTCTACTTACAATAGCTTGGTGTGGTAGTTTGAATGTAATTGGCTCCAGGTCTATTTCAGATAACAAGGGGAAATTAAGGAATAGTTAGAGTTCTAAAGACAGATTTAGGAAATACGTAAGTGAAGTCAAAAGGATCAGGGAGCACCAACTTCCCTAGTTCTCTTGGATCCTTTCAACATGGCTTTCCAAATCTTTTCACATCACCTGTATACATATTATTCCTTAACCTGAGTGAGCATTCCACTACTTTCCACACATGTCTGCTTTCAGGAGTTTTGTAGAATTACAATTCATATACCTATAAAAGTTTACATTCCTTCTTTGAATGACAATCAGTGATTGCTTAAGAACTTTTTTTTGGAATATATTCATTTGTGTGCATTGCTTTAAAACATTGAAGTGTGTTCTTAATATACATTTATCATGTACTTTCAGTCACTTTGGGGTGTGATAAGCTTCAGTGAGTCAAACTGTGAATGACAACAGTGAAGATGTTCTAGCTTGCTATCATGGCTTAAAAAGCTAAAAGAGTAACTATAGAATACAGTAAAAATCTCAGAGGGCAGCTATAAGTTGGCAAAAATCCTTCAACAATCTGAAGGACATAACAGTTTTGAAACAATAATAAAATACCATTCAGAAGGTGTTTCAAAAATAGCTGGTAGAAATATTGGCTTGGGGTATGTTTCAAAGGTGTCATTGAATTGGAGTGAAAGATTTATGACACTTAGGACTAACATTATCAACCAATAACCAGCCCAGTCCTTCAGAGTGTACCTAGTTTCCATTACATCTTTCAAACTGATCATATACTCATTTGTTATATGAAAGTCCTAGGAATACATTAGTGAAAGATTATGAAGAACAAAAAATACATTGAGATTAGTAGGTGATAAATAAAAGCTAGGATTAATTACTAGGATTTTTAGTTTGTTCCTTATGATACAGGACACTCAAGTCTGTGTGGAGTTATCTGATTGTTTATTTTTAACAGAATAGAGGCCACATTAACTGTCTTCACTGACTAGCCATTATTTACGATGAGTCCTTGTGGCTTCCTTCCTTTTTTGCTGACTTGTCCTAAATGTCACATTTGGGTGCTATCTGTAACTCTGATTCTAAATTAGAAATGATGATTTCATCTTTGAAAATTATTTCTTATTGTCTTTACTGTGGAGAAACATATGCACCATGACATAGCATGGAGGTTAGAAGATATCTCATGGGAATCAGTTCTCTTCTTACATCTTTTGTGTCCTGGGGTTCCAACTCAGGTTTTCAGTCTTGGTGGTGGGTCCCTTTACCTACTGAGACATCTCAAAGACCCTGAAGAGTACTAAATCTTGCATCATATGAAGACATTCTTCCATGAAAGCACTGAGATGAAAAGGTCTCCATTTTAATTTTGAGATCATTTATATGCCATGCTTGAGGCTGTCTTTCAAGTGACCAACTGATGACAAGAATATTTCTGTAATCATGCACTATGACACCAAATGCTTCCTTGTTTCTCTCTTTTATTATTATCTCTCCTATGTGCAATATCAAAGTCCTAATTTGGCTTTCAGATAGAATCCAAATATTAGTTCTTCTCTGAAGGTAAAAAGAATCTATCATTCTACAAATAATGTTTCCACCATGAAAACACTAGCCTTGCCGTAGTTAGCTTGTGTTTTCTTTACCCTGTTGTTGGATTTGATGGAATATTATATGATGCAGAACAAACACGAAATACAGAGAAAGTGAAAATATCTCTTGCTCAGGGAGAGTTGCAGGTCTTTAAGGAGCTAGGATCATGGGAAGTAGCATACAACATGAGATTATGTTCGATAATTTCAGCAGCTCTTTCATTCTTGCTGAAACTGTTATCTTGCCTTTAGTAGCTCTGCTTTATAGATACAAACATTGGGACACAGATGTGAAATGATTTGCCCAGTTTCCTGGGATTTGTAAATAGTACAGAAGTGAGATGAATCAAACATTCAGGTTCAGAGTTTTCTTCTTTTTCTGAAATACACACTTGTCTATGTGTTTTACGTTGGCAACAATTAATTCATTTTCTCTCCTATTTTTTATAACTTTCTTTCCTTTCCTTCTTCAAATAGATTTAAAAAAAAAAACAGAACCCAACACTAATGAAGGTGTTGATATCTGCAAAGATCATATAGTCTTTCAAAAAAATTTTAAAATTAAAGTTTTAAAAAGGTCTGTGGTTGGAAAACTTGCCTGTATCTACATCTTTATATTCTAGAATTAAATTCTCTCAGTCCACTTTACATCATTTTGGAGACAGCATTTCCGTTTGGCCACATGCGACTTTCATTGGAATACCAAATATTTAAATATCCACATAGGGCAAACAGGCAGAAATCAGCAAATGCCAAGCACTATAGTCAGAGGTCTCTGGCATAGGCCACCATGTAGCTTTCATCTGCTGGAAGTATGTCGCTCATCATGGGATTCTGTGGAGAAGCACAACTGAGGGGCCAATGCACATTCCCATCAAATGGTTATCAGATGTGAGCCTGCAGTTTCTTGGAGCGCACCCTGTGTTTTCAAATACGTTGTTCACCACAGAGCTAAAGACAATTCTAGGGCTCTCCTTTTACAATTCTTCCAAGAAAAAGGAAATTATTCAAATACAACTGCAGAGATAAATAGTTCATTCTCTATGATTGTCAGCTAGACTGACATACCAGGACTATGTTAGAAGTGAAGATAATGTAACCTTTCACATGAACAAACTAGACAATCACAAGACAGTCTTGATTTCCCAGAAATATCTGATCTAAAAAACTGTATTTGCATAAACTGAAAGAGACCTAGAGAGACAAATCACTACAACCCACTCCCCTTACAGACAGAGGCTCAGCAAGGTGGCTTACTTTGCTAACATCACATAGGCTTCAAATATGGTCCTTTAACTCTTAACCAAATATTCTTTCTGTGCAAACTCCACTCTGGAGACTTGAAGATTCTTTGCCAATGGGAAAGGACTGGAGGAAACTCAGAGTAGAAGGGAGCTGGGAGCTGAGCCTCAGGAATAAACACAGAGTGAAACTATAATGTAAAGCACCAGATATGAAACTGTATGAAAAATATAAAGAACTTTGCCAAACCCTACATAGTATGATGTCCAGGAGTAGGCATGATTTAGAGAGGCTGGAAAGGCCTCTGTCATTTTCAGGACACTTTTTTAGAATTGTACAAAGGTAAATACAATAACACTGTTGCATAGTGAAGTTCAAAATCAAATCTAAAATAGGATTCTGGAAATTCACAGCAGTTGTTCAACTGTTACTGCTATCATGCTTAATATTTTGTCTAAATTTATCTACTTCCTATTTAATGAACTTGTACTGTCAATAATAATAGCCCTCAATTTATCAAGTATTCAAAATGGGCCACACTATGCAAATTACATGTATGTGATATACATGAGGGTTTTCTACAGTGTGAGGATTTAACATCGAGTTAAATTCTCCAGAATCCCTGTTTCTGTGATGCTGTCATTTAAGTCTGGAGAAGTGTAACACACCAAAGGATGATGAGAATTCTCAAGATCAATAAAGCCAGGCAAAGGGACAGTTATTCTGAGAATGCCAAGTGCAGGATGGACAGGAAGACTGTGCTGAGTCTTTTTTTTTTTCATTTATATAAGAAGGTGAGGATTATAGTCATGGGTGAGAATTACAGTGAGATGAAGCATTTAGGAAGAGAAAACAACAATGTAAAATATATTGTGGAGAGAGGATTCTGAACTGGCATAGTTTAGGAACAGCAAAACACTGAGTCTAAATGCCTGAGCTCAATGAATGAATGATAAGAAGTAAGGTCCAAGAGAAGACAGTAGACCAATGAAAGTCTTATAGGTCACAATAATACTTATTTTATTGGAAATAAAAGCCTTTGGAGGGGTAGGGGGGGCAATATCCCCCTCAGGAATGCCATCCACCACCAGGTCTCTTTAACCAAAAGTTCACCAATTGAGCTAATCTGGATATCCAGCAAGCCCCAGAAATCCCTCTGTCTCCATCTTCCCTGCAGAGGGATTGCAAGAATGCACCACCACACTGCTATCATGGGAGAGTTTTAGCAGGAGGGTTTAACTGGTCTGATTTAGAGTTTGAGAGCGTCAGACTATGGGAGGACAGAAACAGAAGGTCAAAGACAAGTAAGTGAGAAGGTTATTGTTGAAACCATGCAAGGGGCAGGTGAGAGTTAACTCTGACAATAGGTCCTGGGGTGAATCGGAAGTCTTATAAATTAAATAGGAGTAAGGAACAATGCAGGAGAAGAACTGGAGTTTAAATGCACACATTTTCAAGTAACTTTTTCTTTTTAAGATAAATGGTAGGTAGAGGTTGAAGAGGACTCAAGCTAGGTCTTTCAATTTAAGTTTAAGAAGCATGCATGAAATCTTGTAGAAGGGGACACTGGGCTTTGTAAATTGTAAAGAAATATGCCGAAAGTCAGAAAGCTATGAGGTCTAATGATCTTCCAATGCAGCTGTTTGAGGGCAGCAAGTTCAGCAGAGTGAAAGGAGCTCACCAAAGCTTTTCATGGATATTTGCGAAATAAGGTTTAACTTACAGTCAGTGCCTGTGATGTTTTATAAGCTGTCAGTGACATTCAATTGGTATTGTGTCCTTTCCATCATTTTGTAACTTCCTTCCAAGTGTCTTCGTTGAAAGGGAAGGTAGACAGAATGCATTACCTAAGCTTAACCAGGCTCAGGAGCTCAGTTAGTAAAGGAGTTTCAGAACAGAGGCTTACTTAAGTTTCAGGCAGTGACTTGTAGGAGTTCTTCTTTTTTTTTTTTTCTTCAAGTTTTTGCTTTGAGTTCTTAAATGAGATGAAGTCATAGCAGGCACATTCCCCATGTGCTCGAAAGGAAGTGTGAGGGATTGCTGCTGGCCTATAACAGAAGTAGGCATTTTCTGCTTAGGGAATGCGGTTCATCCTAGATCTCTTGGATTAATGCTAGTGTGCTCTCCAAACCAAAGGAATTTTGCATTAGAGCAGGCAGCTGTTTTCACCTCTCCAGCTGCAGCTCCTCAACCAACTCAGTTGATATTCATGCATAACACAAGCTCTGATTTGGGAATAATTGCTAGATTAGCTAATAACAGAGGTCCCTCTTTCCTGCTTCTATTACCCCTTGAATAGCTATTCTGATGGTTAAATCCATTTTCATTCCAAAGGGAAGAGCAAATTCCAGCAATTAGTGAACATTTTATAGTTCTTGACCTGTTTATAAGAGCATGTTTCTGTTGTCCATATTATATGAAATGTCAGTAAGTAGGGCATGCTTCATTAATTGCAGTTGCTTGTATGTGAGTCAATGTTTTTTAACCACATGTACCAACTTAAAATGCAGTAGCTCGAAGTATAAAATTAAAGATGTTTGTTATTTACGGATAAAGCTGAAAAACTTAAAAACGATTATAAAATGCAGCGTGTTACTTTTGATGAAACAAGTTTATTCTCAGGAACTGTTTAAAGAAAGACAGGAGTCAGAGAGAGTTTTGTAAATATTTCCACATGTATGCATCCAGTGTTCTTTTAGTGCCTTTGAAGCCATGGTTAAGTGTAACGTCAGAGTCTCATATGTTCCATTAGTTATATATTTTAATACCTATATGACATGTCCTGTAAAATTCCCTTATTGTAAGTAAACATTTCAATGATTTTCATTGCTCCAATTATTTCAGAACATTTCCGTCAAGCTGAGAAGCTTTAAAGTAATGCTTCACTCCTTCCCCATGTCAACAGCTGATACATTTTATGTCTTTATAGAACTATCTTTTCCAGAAGTTTCATACATGCAGTCCTTTTAGTATTATATTATCTCATTTATTTAACATAATATTTTTAAGGCTTATGTAGTAGTATATGCATGTTGCTTTAAAAGAAAAATAATAATTAATTGCCTATATTGGTTAGTTTTTTTTTAATATTTATTTATTGATTTGTTATGTATACAATAGTCTATCTGTGTGTATGCCTGTAGGCCAGAAGAGGGTACCAGACCTTATTACAGATGGTTGTGAGCCACCATGTGGTTGCTGGGAATTGAACTCAGGACCTTTGGAAGAGTAGGCAATGCTCTTAACTGCTGAGCCATCTCTCCAGCCCCCTATTGATTAGTTTTTATTGTCAGTTTGAGACCTGGGAAGAGAGAACCTCAGTTTAAGAGTTGCCTCTCTTGGAAGGCTTGTGGGAATGTCTGTGAGGCATTTTCTTGATTACTAATTGATGTGGAGGGTAGAGACTATCTTGAATAGTGCCCTCCCTAGCCAGGTGGGGCTGAGCTGGGTAAATAAAGGTAGCTGAAGGTGAGACTAGAGCAAGCCAATAAGAAAATTTTCTCTGGGTTCTACTTTCAAGTATATACTTTGAGCTGCTACCCTGACTTCCCTCATTCATGGACCGTGATGTCGACGTGTAAGCCAAATAAACCCTTTCTTCTCCTAAGCTTGTTTTGATAGGCATTTCATCTTAGCAACAGCCAAGCAAACTAAAGCATTGACAATGACTGTTCCCTTGAGTGGACATGAGGTTTTAGAATGCATCCCGAAGTAAATGGGCAATTGGATTGTTTCCACTTTGGGGACGCAATGAACAGTGGTGCTATGAAGGTGTGACTTGCTTTTGTAAAACGTGTTTCTCTGTAAATTTTGTTTAGAGCAGAATGTTCATTCATAGGACCTACCCTTGCCAGTAGGACAGTAGCAGATGAGATGCAACAGTACTTACTGGGTTCGCACACCAGTTTTTTCTCTTACTTCTCTGTCATCTTTTCAGCAGTTATTAGGCTATGTTCTGACACGTCAACCTGGACCTACACGTGAAAATGTGCAAAGATTCAAGTTCACATCACAGAGAAGAAATGATGAATAATTTGGTTACTCTTGCTTTACTGGTGGTCCAAGTATGAAACTAAGTCAACAATATGGGCTGGTTTCCTTGATGTCTTAGATCACTGGTGCAATTTCTTTTATCTAGGAGATCAATGGGGTTAGATAGTTTAATATTCATACACATGACACATGCTTTCGGCTAACCTACATGTTTCCAGTAAGTTATACTGGGCTTGTTCACATACGTTCAAGAATACTAACATTAAGGAAGGCAGAACAAGCATGGAGTGCGAAAATGCCTTTCCAGTGGATGCTTATATGATGTTTCTTCATGTTCTTTGGATGCAGGTCACATTGTCAAGCCCAGAGTAAGCAGAGAGGATTCCTTAAAGGCATGCATAGGATGGGATGTGTCACATATAGACGTACCACAGTTTTCCTGTTTGCCCCTGTTAGTGATGTCTCTCTAGCATGCAAAATATGTAAATCCTCTGTTAAGAGCCCTGAAATGTGATTCAGATAAGGCATCACACTCTCATCGTTATTGGTTCCAGAAATAAATGAAACTCCTGCTTTGACTCTACTTCTTATTGATACAGAAACAAGATAGCTAAGTTAACTGCTCCAAGTGCCTGCCATACAACACAGAGACCAGATTAGAACACTGCAATGAGCACCTGCACTCAAATGGACAGAAGAGAAGATGCAGAGAGACATATAGAAACCATAAAACTCAGCCAGGTGCTCCTCTCTTAGCTGAGCTCATTGGGACTGCTTCTTTAGACTCCCATTGCTAATGTGCTTTGTTCTGCTTACACTATGCTAATATATTTCTTGTAAGAATACCACTTTCCTCAAGAAAATTCAACAGATTTATTCCCTTTGCTGTCTCTTATCCAAAAAATTGAGAACTACACTCCTTGTCCTCAGAATGTATATATAGCTTTAAGCTCTTTTGAACTTCTTATGTATCACCTTATACTCACGGCATTAGTCCAAATCCACTCCTATGATTCTTTTGAAAGAACCTTCTCAAACTACAAATATTCAAGGCTGTTTTAAAGTTATGATTACATTCAAATATACCCTAAAGGTTTTCAGAAATAATTTTACCCAGCTGAGAGGGCCTATCAAGAAGAATCTTAACATTTCCATGACATTTGCCAAGAGTTGCATAGTCAAATTCTTGTTTTAGTTTCGAATCTGTGACTTTATTACTTTTTTTTTTGTCAAAATTTCCGTGTCTCATTAGAGAAACAGGCACTGTAAAGGTTTTATTTTTCCAACTCAGAAGATTGCAGCTACATGGCATCTCCTTTGAATTCTGCTTACAAAGGGACCATATACAGTTGATGGGAGCCAATCCACTTCCATCATCGTTCCTGGAAATCTCCTTCTCGAGATGCACAAATACCTTCGGGACCCGTTCTCTCTTCCAGCTAACTCACATGACAGCTTGGACACAAATTACTATTATAAAACTTACAAAGGCAGCGTCCTTAGCATTTATCTAGGCTACAATTTTTTATTCACTGTTTTATAAGAAATTGATAATGGTTTACTCAGCACTTACCCATTTACCACACACTGAACATTCTCAAGAACTACAAATTCTGTTTTAAACAGCTAGGTTTCTTTTCTTGGTAGCAGTACACTCAGAGCCTCCTGTCCCCTGGTAGGGAGAGGGGAAGACTCAGAAGCCAAGTGAACCTCAGCAGTTTCCAATTGAAACATTTCCTAATGGAGGGTTAGGAAAGGCTCATAAAACTCCCAAGAAAGTTAATCATCAAGGATCATGAAAATTTAGAAGACTCAGTAAATAGTTGCTGAGCCGTGGGCGACTCTTCAGTGGAGAGTTGCAGGTTGCATGGTGACCTCCAATGATACAGCCTGTGTGAGTCACCACTCACAATGAATGGACTTCTCCATGACTGACTGTCTGATTCACCCCTTGCTCCTTAATTCACCCCAGTAACTCATTGCCTCACTAAGGTGACCTTGGATGGAATGACAATTTTGTTCTGTTGGTGTCCTCTGTGGAGAAGATGTTTTCTGTGCATCTTCCAAAAAACATGAAACATAAGCTCAGTCCCAATTAATAATCAAAAGGATCAAAGACAAATAACTAAGTGACATTTTTTCTCATCATATTTATTAAAACAACCATCAGAGTACACAACAAATCTTTGAAAACATATATTAGTATAGAATAATAATTCATATGCCAATAATATAAACATATTAAAGCAAAGTACTGTTTGTATTCAGAATAGTTTCTAGGACCACACCTCAAAGTTCATCCAAATTATCTATGTTCAGACTAACATAGAATGTGACTTCTCCTCAAATATGGGTAGTTTTCTTCTTCTTCTTCTTCTTCTTCTTCTTCTTCTTCTTCTTCTTCTTCTTCTTCTTCTTCTTCTTCTTCTTCTTCTTCTTCTTCTTCTTCTTCTTCCTCTTCT
>NW_026067930.1:11867609-11964457 GCF_014885135.2 Alexandromys fortis
TGAAAGGAGCACAAGTCTCCTCTTTTCCCAAACACTGCAGAGGTGTAGAATGGGGAATGCAAAATCATTTGCCAGTACCTGTTGTTGGGTAATATCCTCGGGTCACAAGGAATTGAGTCAGACTGTACTGGACAATAATCCCTGACCATAAAGAATTGCTTGGTGCCAGCATTATCCTGCTGTTTAGCTAACAGAAATAACATGCCCAGTTTTAAAGACAATCTACCCTGCTTCACGTCGAACAACAGCAAAACTATCATTTTCTGTTTGCTACCTATGTATATATACCTGTCCTCAAGCACCGTCTCCCAAATGCACTCAACTTTTATCCCATGAAAAGGGGCCCCTCACTGTTCCAATAAAACAGCTTCAGCCTATTGAATTCTAGTCTGTCTGCCTCTCTGCCTCCTTATTTTTAGACCCAAAGTAACTCAACACGGATAGGTGATCGCAAAGTGGCCGAAGTAAATAAACCACAGTAACCAAGAAGCTAAGTGACCTATGAGAACGAGGAAGCCATAGAAAGCCTGAAGCCACCCGAGATGTTTTTAAGGCTTATCATCTCATTTTTTTTTCATTGATTGATTGATTGATTTACTCTGTCACCTACTAATTATTTTTATTTCTAAAGTTAATTGAGCACTTATGTCTATAGTGTATAGGATACGGGAAAAATAGTTGAGTAGTTTCCACTGTGGCTAGAGACTGATATATCATTCATCCTTTTATCTATTTTCTGTTTTGATTAGAAGAGCAGACTCACTGTAACAGTGCACCAATATATTTTTACTGTTAGACTAAGAATAAAGAAGTACCTCTGCAGTGATAGTACTCTGGTTGTCTATAGGATACAAACTGGTTCTGGAGCATGTGAGCAACTCTCTGCTCAGCTCCAGTAAAGCTAGTAGTCTTCTGTAACAGGCATCAGAGACACGAGCATCTCCAGCATAGGTTGCTTAGCCCAGATTATGGAGGCTTGCAAATTGGCTAACTACTTAAGCCTTTGAACTGACAACGTCCACATGATCTAGTATACATAGTTTGTCAATTTCTATTCTTCTAACATGAAGACTAATGCTAACACTTTTTAGATTCATGTAATGTACTAGTGTTTGTGGTAATGCGTATATGTGTATTTTCATTTTTATACAACCTTAAAGGTAATATTATTATACCCATAATACCAATAAAGAAATAAGAAGTCAGCAGGATTAAAAAAACCATGATGGAACACTGTCATTCAACTGATGTTTTCTGAATATCTACAATCTAGATCTGAAATTGAAACAAAGGCATAGGTTCTAGCGCCTGATATTTTTCTGGCAGAGCAGTGTTGTTTGAAAAATGTGGTACGGGGGCACAAAAGGGGGAAGTAGAGCTGGGGCTTGGGACAAACAAACATCCTGGATTTGTCTGTGTACTACCCACGTCCCATCTCCTCTGTCTTTCCACCCAGGCTCCTCCCCCACTCTTCCCTCCTCCCCCATGACATTCAAATCCTCCCCCTCTCTGACCCAGACAATAGTCCTTTCTGGAAGATCTTCCTTGGAAGGATAACAACAGTGTTTTCGCTGGTCCTGCCGTCGTGTGATCAAAGCATAGCTCAGGAAATGGGGTCTTCTCAAAGCTGTTGATCTAAAATCTCCTGTTTCACCAGTTGGAGCATTTTAAGAGAACATTCTGCACCTTCTCTCCCAGAGGGCAAATATTTCAGTTACCTGTGTATTAAGAGGCAGGCAGAGGCCACACATACTTCTGCAGTAAAAGAAAACACGCCCCACTTCACTCACTCCCCCCACCAGACTCACCCCATGTAGGACCTCCCCACCCCAGCTTTGTGTTGCCATACCTCCCCAGCTCCAGCTGCTCTGGAGGCCAGGAGGAAATCCTGATCTAGTCTCCTACAGGAAGTCTGAGTGATTCTAGGCAGGGAAGACTTAAAGACAAAGAGCTCTAATTCCCGACTTAGGTGGGAGTGCTTTTTATTACTGACAAAAAACAGAGTTCCCTTTCTGCCATATTCAGATGAACTCAGAGTAAATATTTATCCTTTCAGCTAATAGGTCTGTTTTGAGGAGTTCTGTGGCTCCCAGACAACCAGGCTGATGGATCGTTTCTTGCTTCCCTACTTGGAGGACTGGGCAGAACGACTTGGCACAAAGAGCCCTTTTCCTGTGGCCTGCCTGTCGCTGTGTATGAGGTATAACACCCTTCTTTGTGCCAGAACAGGGTGGGTGTGAGGGAAGGCCTTGCTAGGACCTCCCTGCTCCACCACTCTGAAATGATTTAATGGTCATATCGTCAGTATTCCCAGAGCAAACAGCCACCCACCTCTAAGGAGGAGAAAGATGGATGGCTGGATTGCATCGGCAACCTCCACCCTCCTCTTGTGTTTCAAAGTAGGACTTTGTTCACCACAATTTGCACCGAGTGCAGAATTCATGCCATGGGCCCTCCCAACATACACAGGCACATGCATGGAGGAGAATTTACATACATGAATAAATGCAAAGGTTAAATATGGACACAATGCACGGAGAGCTTTGAGAAGAGAGGCTCCTCCTTATTCATCTTTGTCCTCTCACATTGCCTAGCAATGCCTGGCTCAGAGAAGATGATTAATACATATTTCTTGAATGAATACATGAATAATTATAATTGCAACCATTTAGTTAGCACTTAGCAAGCGCCAGGCAGCGAGAGAAGCACTGCATACACCATTCTGCTCTTGAGCCCTCACCACAAGCCACTGAGAGAGGGGCTGTTACTCTTCTAGTTTCCCAGATGTGGAGAGAGGGTCTGTAGGCAAAGCGTTTCAGTGAACATGACAGCAGAGGCTTGTGGGAGCAAAAGATGTCTGACTCCAGAACTGATGCTGATCTACTCCTGGACAAAGTTAAATATACTTTTATAGGTGTCGCAAATAGAGAACAGCAGGGTCATTGCTCAGGTATAAAACCTTATCTGTGAACCTTGATGCTAAAGTGTCTGTCTTTGTCCTGCCATCCTAGTTATCTGGTGCCTGAGGAGGCATTGGCTTCAGAGTAAGGAAGGTGCATGTGTGGTGGATAGGAATAGCAACTTTGACTTTGCTCTTTTGAAACAACACAGAAGTTTGCGAAAGTGAATGCCTCCCTCCCTACCTCTGTCTCTTTTTTTTTCTATGTTGTTTAATAGTGGCATAGAGGTCAGTGGTTCAGTGAACCCAGCATCTCTAGTAATGGGTACCCAATCCAGCTGATGTAGGCTTGCTCAGTCCACAAACTCTCTAACTGCAGAAGCCTTTGAAAGAGACATAGAACCTTCCTCCAGCAACTGATAGGAGCAGATGCAGAGATCTACACTGGGCTAATCTCCTAAAGTCCAGTCAAATTGTAGAAGTGAGAATATGATCAAAGTGGTCAAGACGTGATGGGGACAACCAGTGAAACATTTTACCTGAGCTAATAGGAGTCCACAAACTCTGTCCTGATAGCAAGGGAAGAAGCATAGGACCAAACTGGGCCCTCTGAGTGTGGGTGACAGTTGTGTGGCCGGGGCAGACTGTGGGGCCACTGGCAGTGAGACAAGGATCTATCCCTACTTCTTGTACTGGCTTTTGGAACCCATTCTCTCTGGAGGGATATCTTGCTCAGTATAGATATAGCCAGGAGGGCCTTGGTTCTGCCTCAAAGCAGTGTTCTAGGCTTTGCTGACTCCCCATGGGGAGCCTTAGCCTCTCTAAGGAGTGGAAGGGAGGTGGAATGTGGGGGGAGGTGGAGGAATTGGGAGGAGGGGAGGAAGTGGGAACGGGCATTGTTATGTAAAATGAAAAAGTATAGTTTTTTAAATTTAATTAATTTTTAAAAATAAAAATGCTATTATCACTTTAAAAAAGTGACCATTTCTGTAAGGCCTAGCTTCTATAATTTTTCAATTTCCAAAGTCCTTTACCAAGATTTGTGCTAATACTTTAGATTCTTATAAAGCTTTCCTCTCTTTACTAATACATAGATGGGTATGTCCAGTTTTTACAAAACTCTGGATATAAGCATTGCCAGCCCCTTCCTCTTCTCTCCTCTCCTCTCCTTTTCTTTCCTCTCTCCTTTCTCACTTATCCTCCTCCTCCTTCTTAGGCACAACTCCTTCCTCTTGCCTGCTCCCTCGGTGTAGCCCAGTCTAGTCTAGGATTCATGATCCTCCTGTATCTACCTCCTGAATGCAGAGGTGAGTGGTGTGCACCACCTCATCCAACATTGCGCTCATTTCCTGTCATTCCCAGAACACATTATCGCTGACTTGCCTTTTCAAGTAATGCTCCCATATTGCCTTGCATTTTTTGTAGAACATAAGTTTCCAGCCGACTCGGCAAGATTATCCTTGGAGACTAGTAAGGCTAACTTCACGTTAAGTACTGGTTGGATTCTTCTTTAGGGGCTCTGAGAAAAATGCTGATCTTAAGCCCATTCGGGTTGTTGGTAGAATCTGGCTCTTTGTAGTTGCAAATAAATGTTTGCTTTTTTGCTGATTGCTATGGTTCAAGTGGTTTCTTCAAAAATTCACCTTGAAACTTGATCTCTAATGCAAGGGAGCATGAAAGAGTATGACTTTGGCAAGTAATCAAGCCGCAAAGGCTCTAATCTTTCTTACTGGGTGGAGGAAAGTGGTTAGGTTCCTTCCATCTGACTATTCCTTCTGCCTTATGAGAATATACTGGTCCTTCCCGTTGGGGAATACAGTTTTCAGTGTGACCTCTTGAAGGACTGGTCCCTCTAGTTTACTTTTCTTAAGGACCCATGTAATCAGATTATGACCACCTAGATACTATTCTTTGAAGATCAACCGTGCCATGTAAAATCAGACAACTATGGGAGCAATTCACAATTGGCAATAATAAATGCATGGAGCCAGTCAACATTTTGATCTAGCACTTATGACTTCCAGAACCACGAGGCATAAAGTTGTATCATTCATAGATTATCTGGTCTCAAGCATTTTCTCCCATTAGCATGAAGAGCCTAAGACTGTAAACACTGGCGAGCAAGTGTTCTCTGTTCTCAGATGCTACCCACAGTTCCTTCTAATGTGACCCCTGGCACCTTTCATCTTTCTCACACTTTGTGTCTCTCTGATTTTCCTCCCTTCATCTTAGGTAGGTAGCTGGTGAAAGTTTTTTTTCTTTAGGACTCATATGATTAGATTATGGCCATCTGGATAATCTTCTTTGAAGATCAACTGTGCCATGTAAAACTAGACAATTATTGGAGTAGTTTACAAGTTCTTGGGGTTAAGGCAATGAACCGTGGGAGTCATTCTTAGTAATTTGATTGTCACTAATTAAAACTGAGGACAAGGATATAAGAAAAGTCCATAGGGAAATAAAGGGGATTGACCCATGTACATTTTAGTAGTGGCCCATGGCTTTGAAAAAACTGCCAAAGCGGAATGGATGAATTGCACCACTCCTCAGAAACAAGGTAAGCCATCAGGAGAGAGCAAGAAAAAATGAGATACATTAAATAGGTTCTTGATGGATGGATCTGACATACTACCACTCTAGTGCCCTGTGATATCACATAGGGAAGGTAAAGGAAAGCCTTCACACAGTCCCTGATTGCATAAGGACAATTCACACGCACAGTCATCACTACACATCAAGCATAATTCTAGATTCCTTTTGTGTATTCATTTTCTTTTCCAATGAATGAATAATACCCAGTATTATTATCCGCATCCACTGATGATTGATAACTAAATTAAGGAACTTGCCAGTGTTACATAGCTCGTGGCTGGCTGTTTTCTGACACAGCATTTTTAGCTGTTACACTGCATGCTTTTTGGATCGTAACCTTTGAGGGATGAAGTCATGGCTGAAAGGACTAGGGCAAAAGGCAAAGCATAAAGTAAGGGTCTGTGACTCTGAAATGGTGAGGGGACAGTGAAAGTCAGCACAGGCTAATGGGCAGACCTAGAAGTTGGAGTTCTGTCTGGGGCAGATAAAACAGTGGGTGATGACTGTGTCCTGGAGTCACTCATTTCAGTTTTCCATCCTCACATTCTCACTGTAAAGTGAGGATAATACTTGTCCCATTCTTTAAATAATTCTCATATTTTCCAATGGTGTGCAAACACCTTTTTGATGGGCTGTGCAAGTCTATAATACTGCCATCTAATATCCACATTTTGCTTTTTCTAGATTCCAGAGGCTCTGTGAAGTGAAGAAGGCTACCCTTGTTAGGTAAGTGTAGTTTTCATTTTGGGCCAACATTTCTGCCGAACCACAGTGACCCATCACTCTGTTTCTGACTAATTTTAGTCAACTTCAACAGCTAGAGTCACCTTGGAAGAAGGAACCTCTATTGAGAAATTTCCTTCATCAGTATAAACTGTAGGCAAGTCTATAATATGTTTTCATGATTAATGACTGATGTGCGACATCTTAGCCACTGTGGGAAGTACCATACCTGGATAGGTAATCCTATGTGGTATAGGAAGGTAAACTGAGCAAGACATGGGGTGCAGTGATTCTCCATAGCCTTTGCTGCAGTGTCTGACTCCAGGTTCCTGCCTTCAGTTTCGACCTTGGCATTCACTGATGATAGACTCAAGCTGTAAGTGAAAAGTACCTTTTCCTAACCACATCATTTTTGGTCAAAATGTTTTTACCACAGTGGTAGAAACAGTCCAGGGTTTTAGTCATCATTTGTTTCCTTTCTCATGTGTGGGAAGGCAGTAAGAGTTAAGGTCCTTGAGAGATCCTATCAGCAATTAGCAGAGGACACTATGATGTCAACTAAAGGAGAAAAAAAAGAAAACATAAGGGAGTAAGTTGGAGCAATGTGCAAAGGAGGCAAAAGCAAGAGAGAACAGACAAGGGAAGTGAGGTTCCCCAGCTCTTCTGCTGATGGGTAAAGGAAGAGAAGGTGAAGGGCTAAGTAATTTAGGAGGAAAGGTGACACCAGGTGTGTCCGCTTTGGGAAAAGGAAAAAGAATTTAGTAAAGACGTGGTAAAGAATTATGAAGAAATACTTAGAGGCTGCATAAGACTGAAAATCATAAATTTGTTATGAAGTCAATTAGCATGGTTACACAATTTCCCTCTAATAGGTCACAGCTGGGGAACAGAAGCAAAACCTCCCCAGTGTTCATATGAAATTTAGAAAGAATCTGGTATCTATTGGACTCCAATGATTCACCCATTCATTCATGATAACGTTATTTATTGAATGGACGCCTACTACGTGGCAGGCATGGTTTTAAACACCGCAAACAGGCCATGTCAAGGCAATAATGAATGCCGATGTGATTTATATGTCACTAGCCTAATGTGGAGATATTAACATATTTGTAGACATAGTATATTTATGAATATATGCATATATAAAATTCAATTTCATTGTTGATTTTGTGTGTATGTGTGTGTGATCTTCATCACTGTATACTCACACAAATCTATGAAACACCATTACTTGTCATTTTGTAAATTAGACAGACCTAAAGAGACTACAGGTCTGCTTTCCGGTCATGTAGATATAAATGTCAAAGCTAATGCCCAGTTGACATGCACTGTCCCGCAAATGTTCATTTTACTGTGGAATCAAGTTCCTCTGTTGCTCTTCCTCAAAAGTTGGTGTTAATGAGAACGAACAAGAAAGGATGAACTAAAGAGAGGAAAAGATCATGAAAATAGAGAAGAGAGGAAGGTTTTACTTTGAACAGAAAAGGAAGAAGTGAAGAACTTAAAATGTTCTTTGGGGGATTCCACACTATTGGAAGATGGCAGAAGTCTGGATATACGCATCCAGGGCCCTGATACCTGGATTCTGTTGGGGAAGTGCGGTCAATGCACTCTGAGCTACTTCAGGATAGGGTTGACATTTCCTGGATGGGAGGCATTTATTTTACTCCCAGTATAGTTTCTAGAGCTCATCACAGTGGTCATATGACAGGCGCCCCTTATGGGAAATGGAACCCATGGATGCATACATATATAATGCTCCATCAGAAGATGAATGCTCAAGAAACATTGTTTTTTTGGCGTTCCTTTCTGATTCCAAGCATGTATATGATTCAAAAATTAAGAAACTCTATAGTTCTTGCAAAGGAGGTGGCAGTTGATTCATTTACCTGGGCTTTAAGTTGTATACAGTTAGAGAAAGGAGATTCCTTTTGTTGATGATAAAACTCTTGATAATACATTTGATGAATATAATTTGTACCATCTAGCTAACTGAAACCAGGCTCTGAAATTTTACTGCCTCTGACTTAGGAGCAATGTCAATTTTCTGCCCTCAAAGACATTGGATAAACATTCCAACTCAGTGGCACCTGAGTCAGCACATCACTGCCAGGGACAGGGTAGTTCAGGGAGCAAACAAAATGGTTTATTTATAAGCTGATTCCCCAACTGCAAGCCAAGGAAAATTGCTGTTCTCAGAATTAAATAAAGGTCAGGATGCCTTAGTTCATATTCAGCAGAATATCTAGGGGATGACTTTTTCATGATATGCAGGGCTACACAGGCTGCAATATTGTCTGATGTGTTGACATGACATGTTTACGGTGATGCATGTGACAATTATCCTGCTAGTGTCACGACATACATGAACATGTAGGAAAACACTACACTGGGCTCTGATGTGGGATGTCCTTCCGTATATGTGTTGCTTATATTGGATAATGAAGAAAGCTGTTTTAGCTAATGGCTTAGCAGAGCAAAGCCAGGCTTGGAAAGATCTATAGAGAAAGTAGGCAGAGTCAAAGAGATGCGATGTAATTGCCAAAGGAGACAGGCTCTGGACACTTGCCAGTTATCCACAGCCTCATGCTGATACACAGATTAATAGAAACAGGTTAATTTAAGATGTGAGAGGTAGCTAGGAATGCCTAAGCTATCAGTCAAGCAATTTTGTAATTAATATAGTTACTGTGTAATCATTTGGGTCTGGGAGGCTGGGAAATGAACAAAACAGTCTCCATTTACACATGGCAGTTACATCCACATTAAACCTGAGAGAGCTTGGGAAGAATTCTGGACACAAAAAAACAAAGGTAAGCACAGCTTATTGGTAGCAGCATTTTCTTGGGTGGGCTCTCTTTCCTAGAGGCATGATTCTTTTAAGAGAAGGCTTTCTGACTCAGCATTAGCAAGAAAGACTGTGCAGCTTCGTTTAAGAAATGGCAGCTTCCTGGTTCATGCTGACATCATAAACTCTGGCTCTTTTTGGAGGTCCTGCACTCAAATGGGGTTTGTGAGCAGTTTCCTACTCATTGCTTAATGATGACGTAGATTTACCGAGCCCTTGCACCTGGGGCCGTGATCATGGATCACAGAGGTGGTAAGCATAAACCTCCATTGTGTTGGACTGGGTGAAGCAAACAGGCAGGACTGAGGAGTTGGTCCTAGTCATGCCTGCTCAGCATTAAAAAAAAGTGCTCCTGGTCAGAAAATGATTACAGATATGCAATAAAGACAGATTCAGCTGAAAAAGACCTCTGAATGGGGCACAGTGTTGGATAAATGTGTGTAAAGATGGGAAATACATAGGGAGTCTGGGTTATGTATATTATTGTGTTTTCTTTAATTTTTTTGACTGCAGAGAGAGATATTTGATTCTGGGGGCTGCTAAGCTAAACCACCATATAAATTTTAAAGGTATCTTGACTTCAAAATTTTAAGGATATGCTTCTTTGGAAAGGATGTTCTGTATTTGTTTCCACAGAAGATGAGAACCTGTGGATTCTTTCCCACCTAATGTGGTTTGATAGAACAAAAACCCTTGAAAGGTTTCCATGAACCCTAAAAATACTTTGCCCGACAAAAATCAGAAAGCAGTTTGGAGAAAACAATGCCCAAATCCCTAAAGTAATTGTTTATAAATGTTTGTTTTCATTTAAAGGGAGTTGATTATAAGTGATTAATGGTCACAGTCAATTTTTTTTATCTAAAAAAGAGGGGGAGATATTATATAGAAATGAATACATTGCATTGGTACTGATCTTGGTCTATTGACACAGATTTGAGAGAGTAGGTGGAGTCAAAGAGATACCATGTAACTACAGAAGGAGACATATGTTGGACACTTACACATAAGCCACAGCCTCATGCCAATACACAGATTAATAGAAATAGGTTAATTTAAGATCTAAGAAATAGCTGTAAATATGCCTAAGCTATCAACTAAGGAGTGTTGTAATTAATATAGTTCCTGTGTTATTATTTGGGTCTGGGCAGCTTAGAAGTAAATGAGTTCAGCCTCGGTTTATAGCGCTCCATAATAAATACAATTATAGGTGAATCAAAATTTACAGAAAATTTGGAGATTGTAAGTGTCATGGCCTTACTCCTCAGCAATTCTCACAGCAGCAACCACTGTTATGGTACAATTATCTTCTGCTGGGCTCTCTGTTTCTGAACTACCTGTGTACTCCAAGGCTATTATAGCCCTGTCCCACAGGCAGATGTGCATGCTTATTCAAAGTTCTGGCCGCCTCACCTCCTTTTTAATAAGCCTTCATAAGAAATATCAAACTAAGACCTGTCATTTGTTAATTTCTTACTGCATGCTAAAATAATTATCATCATCATTTTTGTCGATCTTCTTTAAACTTCTACCTCAGCGTGCAGAACCTGTGTATGCCTGTTCCAAAGTAGCTGCCAATCATTTATGTGTTTTAGAAACTGCAGCTTGAGATAGTGAATTACATTCTTAAAATGACAGAAAGGAATCCATATGTAAAATTCAGGTTTGTTTTATTTCAAAGCTAATTTCTTAAAACAGATTTCAACTTTGACTCAACATGTCATTTTAGCAACTACTGTAAAGAATGCCAAATAAGTCCATCTCCCATCTACCCACAACCTTGCAGAAGATCATGCCTCACATGTTGCTCCATTATATTCAGATCCTAGTCATCTTTAATGTGTTATCATGCCTGTCATGTGCACAGGAATTGTGTGTTAGTGTTTCTTTGTATGTGAGGTACAAATACACCCACATCTCATGTTTTGATGTGAAAAAAGAATATGCTAAATATCCAGGTTGTCAGAGTTTTAGTAATTTGTGTGTGTATTTCCTGAAAGAAACGTTGCAAATGCTTCTTAAACTAAAGCATACTAAATTTAATATTAAGTCCTTTAAATTTCCAGTTTCTTCCAACAGCTAGAATAAATGGTGATTCTGACTGGAAAACATAGTCCAGTTTGGAGAGGCAGTACAGATCAGAAAACAGGTTGGATGCATTCAAAGGAACAAAATGCCCTATGGCTGGATAGGGACTAAACAGAGGCTTTAAGAATTTCTTCTAGGCTGGGCGGTGGTGGCGCATGCCTTTAATCCCAGCATCCCAGCACTTGGGAGGCAGAGGCAGGCAGATCTCTGTGAGTTTGCGGCCAGCCTGGTCTATAAGAGCTAGTTCCAGGGCAGGAACCAAAAGCTACGGAGAAATTCTGTCTCGAAAATCAAAAAAAAAAAAAATTCTAAAGTGGTTACACAAGTTTGCATTCCCACCAGCAATGGATGAGTGTGCCCCTTACTCCACAACCTCTCCAGCAAAGGCTATCACTGGTGCTTTTGATTTTAGCCATTCTGACAGGTGTAAGATGATAGGTATCTCAAAGTTGTTTTAATTTGTGTTTCCCTGATCACCAAGGAGGATGAGCATGACCTTAAGTGTCTTTTGGCCATTTGAATTTCTTCTGTTAAGAATTCTCTGTTCAGTTCAGTGCCCCATTTTTTAATTGGGTTAATTAGCATTTTAAAGTCTAGTTTCTTGAGTTCTTTATTTATTTTGGAGATCAGACCTTTGCCTGTTGCAGGGTTGGTGAAGATTTTCTCCCAGTCAGTGGGTTGCCTTTTTGTCTTATAAGCTCCAAATGAGGAGCAGAAGGAGGGAGAACATGAGCAAGGAAGTCAGGACCACGAGGGGTGCACCCACCCACTGTGACAGTGGAAATGATCTATTGGGAGCTCACCAAGGCCAGCGGGACTGGGGCTGAATAAGCATGGGATGAAACCGGACTTTCTGAACGTGGCGGACAATGAAGGCTGATGAGAAGCCAAGGACAATGGCACTAGGTTTCGATCCTAATACATGAACTGGCTTTGTGGGAGCCTAGCCTGTTTGGATGCTCAACTTCCTCATCCTGGATAGAAGTGGGAGGATTTTGGACTTCCGGCAGGGCAGGGAATCTGGACTGCTCTTCATTCTTGAGAGTGAGGGGGAATGGAGTGGGGGGAGGAGAGGGGGAGTGGAGGGAGGGGAGGGGGTAATGTGTGCGAGGAGTGGGGGAATGGGAAACGGGGAGGAGGCAAAAAAAATTTTTTTGCAACAACTAAAAAAATAAAATAAACAAAACAACAAAAAAAGAATTTCTTCTACATCTGGTCATAGCTCCCAGCCCTTCTTAATTTTGGAAATTAAAGCTTCTGGAAAAACTAGGAGGGCACATGCCTCCCAATCTAACATGAAAAGGCACACACCCACTTCATAGAATGTCACCATATCTAGAGCTGTGATCAAAAATATAATGTGGGGCTGGGCTAGTGGAAGGGAGAGAGCAGTTGGACCAAATCAGTAGTGTTAACATGGATTTTTTGTGCTACTGCAAAACAAGACAGGGTGTCCTGTGCATTGACTTAGAAGTCATCACATAGAATTTCAAATGCCAAGACCTGAAAAACCTACCCCCCCCCATTGTTCTTTCCTTTCTTTTTCCGAGCAGGCAGAACCACAAGCTGAGAGGATCCCAAGGTATTTTTAGCTGTGTATATTGATTTCTTTTGCATGTAGGAACTACTATATTCCATTAAAGCCCCCAAAACAATAAAAGAGGAAAACCAGTCGCAGCAAAATCTTATGTACAGCATGACAAAATAATATTGAAATGACAGCCTGCTAGGGAGTTACTAAACTTATAATGTTTGGGTATTCTAGCATTTAAGAAATCTCCCTCTTCAATGGCTTTTTTTTTTATCTCAAGCATACCTTTTGATTAAAGATTTTATAGCAGAACTCTTAGATCAGTGGATACAGTGTGTATTGGCAAACTATTGAGCAGCCCAAGAGAAGATAGTTGAGATCAATAACTGACATTGGTAAAACATCAGAAACAGCTGATCTCTGCTGAAGAGTTCTTCCTCTATCTAGATTACCTATTTTCATCCATAGCACTATTGCCCCCTAATTGAAGGTCTTTGCTACCCTGGACTTGTGCAGCTTAGTTTTAGCTATGCTTCCTGACTTGGATGTTTGTGTGGAGTGTAGACGAACACTGATGTCTCCTTGTCTTCTCCTCTGCCTAAAGAAGATGACCTGCAAGGAAGCTGTTTGTGACTAACCTATTGGAGCATAGCACCCTACACCTTATTTTCAGTCTATTGCCCTTTCATATAGTAGGTGATGTTTTCTTATCCAGTTCCTGCCTGTGCCTGTGAAGCAGACTTTTGTTGTTTTCTTGGAAATGGATCCTGCCTTTCTTTTCACTCTACTTTCATTTCAGCCTGTGGGAGGGAGAACTATTCAGAAAGTGATTGAAACTGGTAAGGTATTAGGTATGTATTGACCAGCATTCTTCCTTCTTCCTGTTATTTTAGTAGTGCTCTATTGAAACACACACATTTTAAGTTTTATGTGCACTAATCTTGATTGTTTCAAGGGATCAAGGTTCTGTAGAGATCTCTGTACTTCGGGAATTCTGTTGAAACTGTAATTATGGCAATAAGGAAAATGCACTATTGTGTCTAACTCTGCTTTACTGATGGTAATAAGACAAGTTATATCTCATTCTAGCTAATTCTGGATCAATATTGCAATATGTAATCACATTGAATCATTACATAGCTGTTATAATACTGTTTTATCTTATGTGTGAGGTCTAGAGAGGTTAGAGATTTCTTCAAGACACACAGATGTAATAGGCACAGTCAGGATTTGACTATAACTTCCTTCCCTTAAGTCATTGCTCATTCTACTGTTTCATAAATATATCCTATTGATCTCCTTGCAGAATGGTGAAGGGGAAAGAAAACGAGAAAAAAATGTATCTGGTATTGATGAGAGTGAGCCAATAAGAATTAATAAAAAGGAGCTAAAGAGCAAGGGGTCAGCAAAGAAAGGGGGACTTCCTTGATAATGGAAAATATTCTTTAAGAATTTTCAGTGTATTGAATGCGGAGGCTAAATGGGTAAAGAAGACTCCAGGCCCTTTGTCTGGGCTTTGCTGAGAATGTGTGGTTGGGCATTTCCTAGGAAGTATCTACTTTTATTGTTATCTTCTTGATGACTAACATTCTATTATTTCCGGTTAAATTTATGTCCCTTAACATTAACATATACCTTAGATATCCTAATTTATTAGTTATATATTAATTATTTACTAATTAATTAGGATATATAAACTCCATCTACAAATACTAGCAACTCCATGAGCACTATTAATTATTGCTGCTATTCAGATGCTAGTAAACATGGCTGTGATATCAAGCCACAGGATTAATTTTTTTTAATTTCCTTTTTCAGCCCATTTTGAGTAAGAATCCCCTAATTAGTCTGAGTATGAAAATCTGAGGTTTGGGTTTAAATTAAGAGATATCTTAAATGAAATTCTGTATGGTGGAAATCTCCTAAAATTAGTAAATGACAATTATCTATTTCCAAAGTCAGTAAGTCCAATCCTAGAAATAACATAAACATATTTAGTCTTTTTAGCATTTTTGAGAAACAAAAATGCATATATTTATGACATACTAAATGATATTTAGAAATAATTATGAATTGTGAAATACCAAAATCAAGCTAATTGATAAATTCAGTATTCAATTCTATTTACATTAATTTCATGGTAAGAACACACAATATCTATTCAGAACAATTTTGAAGTGTATACAACACAATAACTACAAGAATCATGGTGTATAACAGATTTCTGAAACTTGTTCCTTTCGTATACTGAAATTTTATAGACTTTGATGACTTTCTCGTCTATCCTCCACGCCTCAGTTCCTGAAAGCTACCATCCTAATTTCTTCTTCATGTATTCAACATTATTTAGATTAAAAACATAAGTAGGATGGTACGACATTTGATCTTTCTTACCTTGCTTATTTAGTTAAAATGAATGTTCAACCACCCATGTTGTTGCAAGTACTACTATTACATTAATTTTTAATGTTGATTGTTATTTCCATGTACATGTATCCACACATGCTTCTTGCATACAACTATTGATGAAATTAGACTCTTACAGAGCATGTAGAAATCATCTCACAATGCATTAGCAACATACATGTAAGATTTGAACTTGTACAAATATAAAACATAGGAACAAAGTTGCAAGGCCTTGGTTTAGGAGAAGTTTTAGCCCACAACAGGCAGCAGAAGATGCAACAGGCACATGAATCGTGCCAACTAAAAGGGCTTCTTTCTGCTCGGCAAAGGAAGTAACTGAGCAAAGTGGGGAAAATGTGTGCAAAGGACATCAGATAGTCGACTAATAATCACATATGCAAGGAACTCATTGCCATGGAGAGACAATAAATAACCATATTAAAAACCAGGCAAGGCACTTGACTAAAAGCACTTCAGAAGACTCAAGAATGACCAACGTTCATGTAAAAAAAAATGCTTAACACCTCTAATCATCAGGGAAGTGTAAAATAAAACTAGAGCAGATTGATATCGAGGTCTTTGAACCATTTGGACTTGAGTTTTGTGCATGGTGATAGATATGGGTCTATTTTCATTCTTCTACAGGTTGACATCCAGTTGTGCCAGCACCATTTGTTGAAGATGCTTTCTTTCTTCCATTGTATACTTTTAGCTCCTTTAACGAAAATGAGGTGTTCATAGGTTTGTGGGTTAAAATCTGGATCTTATATACGATTCCATTGGTCAACTTCTCTGCTTTTATGCCAATACCAAGCTGTTTTCAATACTGAAGCTCTGTAATATAGTTTGAAGTCAGGGATGGTAATGCCTCCCGAAGTTCCTTTATTGTATAAGATTGTTTTGGCAATCCTGGGTTTTTTGTTTTTCCATATAAAGTTGATTAATGTCCTCTCAAGATCTGTGAAGAATTTTGATGGGACCTTGATGGGGATTGCATTGAATCTATAAATTACCTTTGGTAGAATTGCCATTTTTTTAAATCTTAACACACTGAACCTGATAGAAGAGAAAGTGGGAAGTACCCTACAACAGATGGGCACAGGCGATCACTTCCTATGTATAACCCCAGCAGCACAGACATTAAGGGCAACATTGAATAAATGGGACCTAGTGAAACTGAGAAGCTTCTGTAAAGCAAAGGACACTGTCACTAAGACAAAAAGGCAACCCACTGACTGGGAGAAGATCTTCACCACCCCCGCAACAGACAAAGGTCTGATCTCCAAAATATATAAAGAACTCAAGAAACTAGACGTTAAAATGCTAATTAACCCAATTAAAAAATGGGGCACTGACCTGAACAGAGAATTCTCAACAGATGAAATTCAAATGGCTAAAAGACACTTAAGGATATGCTCAACCTCCTTAGTGATCAGGGAAATGCAAATCAAAACAACTTTGAGATATCATCTTACACCTGTCAGAATGGCTAAAATCAAAAACACCAATGATAGCCTTTGCTGAAGAGGTTGTGGAGAAAGGGGTACCCTCATCCATTGCTGGTGGGAATGCAAACTTGTGCAACCACTTTGGAAAGCAGTGTGGCGGTTTCTCAGGAAATTCGGGATCAACCTACCCCTGGACCCAGCAATGCCACTCTTGGGAATATACCCAAGAGAGGCCCGATCATATGACAGGGGCATTTGTTCAACTATGTTCATAGCAGCATTATTTGTAATAGCCAGAACCTGGAAACAACCTAGATGTCCTTCAATGGAAGAATGGATGAAGAAAGTGTGGAATATATACACATTAGAATACTACTCAGCGGTAAAAAACAATGACTTCTCGAATTTTGCATGCAAATGGATGGAAATAGAAAACACTATCCTGAGTGAGGTAACCCAGACCCAAAAAGATGAACATGGGATGTACTCACTCATAATCGGTTTCTAGAAATAAATAAAGGTCAGTGAGTCTATAATTTGATCTCCTAAAGAAGCTAAATAAGAAGGTGATCCCAAAGAAAAACAGATAGCTATCCTCCCGATTATGGGAAGTAGACAAGATTGCCGGGGGAAAAATGGGATCTTGGGGTTGGGGTGGGAGGGGGGTAAGGGGAGATGGGGAGAGAAAAGTGAGAAGGGGAGGTTGGGGGGAACTTGGGAAACGGGATGTTTGGGATAAAGGAAGTTTAGATAGGGGAGCAGGGAAGCACATATCTTAATTAAGGGAGCCATCTTAGAGTTGGCAAGAGACTTGGTGCTAGAGGGGCTCCCAGGTGCCCAGGGCGATGTCCCCAGTTAGTTCCTGGGGCAGCTGAGGACAGAGAACCTGAAATGACCCTATCCTATAGTCATACTGATGAATATCTTGCATATCACCATAGAACCTTCATCTGGAGATGGATGGAGATAGAGACAGAGACCCACACTGGAGCACCGGACTGAGCTCCCAATGTCCCAAGGAGGAGCAGAAGGAGGGAAAATATGAGCAAAGAAGTCAGGACCACAAGGGGTGCACCCACCCACGGAGACAGTGGGGCTGATCTATTGTGAGCTCACCAAGGCCAGCTGGACTGCAACTGAAAAAGCATGGGATAAAACCGGACTCTCTGAATATGGCAGACAATGAGGGCTGCTGAGAAGCCAAGGACAATGGCACTGGGTTTTGATCCTACTTCATGTTCTGGCTTTGTGGGAGCCTAGCCAGTTTGGATGTTCACCTTCCTAGACAAGGATGGAGCGGGGAGGACTTTGGACTTTCCACAGGGCAGGGAACCCTGACTGCCCTTCAGACTGGAGAGGAATGGGGAGTGGAGTGGGGGGAGGGGGAGTAGAGTGGCAGGTGGGGGGAAAGGGAGACGGGGAGGGAAATGGGAGGCGGGGAGGAGGCGGAAATTTCTTTTTCAATAAAAAATTATATTAAAAAATAAAAAACAAAAAATAAATGAATAAAAATAAAAAAAAAAACTAGAGCATAGTAACACCTCACCTCCCTTAAAATAGAGTCTTAAAAAAATGAAAGAATGGCAAAGGTTGTTGAAGACACTCACAAAAAGCAACCGTGCACATTGTTCAATTGGAATATAAATTAATATAGTCATTTAAAATCCAGCAGTGAAATTCTTCATAAAATTATAATTAGAGATACCACATAATTCCATGATCCTACCATGCATATACAGTCAAAGAAAATAAAATTAGTGTGTTGAAGGGACAGCTGCATTGCTTTGTGAATTCCAGAATTATCCACAATACCAAGATGTGGAATCAGTCCCAGCTTTAATCACCCCCACTCAAGGTAAGACTGGTTACTACTTTTGGTTAGACTACTTTTTAACATCCTGAACTGAGTTTTATCCTCTGTGTGTGTGACACTGGTACTGGCTTCCCTATTCAAAGGAACATAGATAATACAGAAATGATGTTTCTGCTTCTAAAATTTAGTCTATGGATGAGATCACATGATTGGTGGTATTCATAAGAACTCAACAAATTCTGGCTGCCTCCAATGTCCATGTTCTCTGTTGCTATCTGCTTCTTGTAATATCTCAATATCAAAGTATGGGTTTTCCTATATAGAAACTACATGAAGATAAAAATAACTTTTTGATCAGATCTGATTTCAATGGTGTCTAGTACCAGGAAAGATCAGTTATGTGGGTAGATTCAAATCTATGCCTTCTTTTGGTGATACCTCAAACTTAATTCCAAGCCTGTCCACGTGTTTCACTATTGATTCTGTCATTTCCCCTGTCTTTTGGTGTTATACCACCTGAAAAGTTGATAAAAACAGGTATTGACATCTTACATTACAGAGTGGAGAAGCATTATCAGATATTGACATAGCATATGGATTCTGAGGATAGATTCCCTGGGTTTAAAACTGTCTCCTCCAACCCTTGTGTTGCTTTGAGTAATAACTTGTTTGCTAGTTGGAATAAAGTAGGAGTCTCTTCTTTTTTCTTTTTCTTTTCTTTTCTTTTCTTTCTTTCTTTCTTTCTTTCTTTCTTTCTTTCTTTCTTTCTTTCTTTCTTTTTTTTTGATTTTTTGAGACAGGGTTTCTCTGTAGCTTTTGGTTCCTGTCCTGGAACTAGCTCTTGTAGACCAGGCTGGCTTTGAACTCACAGAGATCCGCTTGCCTCTGCCTCCTGAGTGCTGGGATTAAAGGTGTGTCCCACCACCTCCCGGCTAAGAATCTCTTCAATTGAGTTTACAGGTATGACTCAGTGTAATAGCCAATGTTTTAGCACATTTGTTAAGATACTAAAAAGAAAACTCATCACAGATATTGCTAATATCAAGGTAATATAAGTAACAGCTTTATTCAGTTTACTTTAGTATTTCCTTTACACTTCCCTAGAAACCAAGGCTGGGGTTTACATAGACAACTGCGCTACTATTTTCAGAATTGTTTCCTATCCATACTATTGTGCAAATTACCTTGGAGTTCCTTGTACTTGTAGCAGCAATGCCTTACAGCAGGTTGGAGTGTAACATGCCTCTATTTGGACACATGAGTGAATATAAAGAATAAATAGCTTGCTTCCCAACTCTCACAGATTGTAGCCCTAATTTCTCTATCATGTACATCTGTGCTCTGCCTTTGGCTTTAAAATCACTCACTTTGATCTAAACAGTGGGTCCATAAGAACCATAGAGCATTATCTGCCATCTGTTAACACACCACCTGTCACAGGCTTTGGTCTAGTCTTCCATTCTTCTTCATTCTTTACAATCACTTAGAACTATCTATCAGGAAGTTGCCTTAAGAGATCTTCTATTCTATCTCTACCTAGTACTATGCTAGTCTACAAAGGTAATATTTTAATAATGGTGATTATATCTAGTTAGTTTCTGAAGATCTCCAATGAAGTCTACTCTTGCTTCTAATTTACTTCAAAATTTATTTGTTTCTTACGGCTGAGTTGTCTCTTTGTTTCCAATGAGATTTCAAGAATAGGCTATATTGGTAGGGAGGGTACATAGAAGGAACCATAAGATCATTTTCTAAATCTAGATGCTTTTGAAAGTGAATGGAATAACATTGCAGCTATACTTTAATGATTGGTTGGTGTCATTCTGAAAAAGTGGGACCTGTGTCAACCCTGGGTATATGTAGGGATATTGATAAGATAGCCAGAATACTTTTCATGCCGGAGAGAAATCTGGACGCAGCAGATAGAGTAGGGGTGCAGAGGCAATGAAGCAAGATCACATGTCTATAACTGTAAATAGAAGAACTGGTACTCAAAACATACAAATGTTATTAAGGTTGCCTTGTATAAGCTAAGATGTCTGTAAGTGTAAAGGTTACAAAAACCTGATTATCATAAATCTTACCACCTATTGGAGACTAACTATTCCTATCTTTAGTTGGTGGAACCTGATGGAGTAGTAAAAAATGTTTCTTGTATAATCCTATATTCAGGTTCAGCCCTCAGAGGTTCATCTACCCTGGTTTCTTATTGCATAGAAAATGGTGCATATGTAAATATGACATGGAGGTGGAAAGGGAAATAATTTTTAGAGAGAGAAAAGAACCATCAAGTGGCAGGTAAGAAAAAATATATATGAAAATGCCCATGTAGGCAAAGATTGCTCCTTCCTTCCTGGCTGTCCAGACCTGAAATAATTACACAGAAATTATATTCATGAAAACACTGCTTGGCAAACTATTTAAGTGTATTGCTAGCTAGCTCTTATATCTTAAATTTACCCATTTCCATTATTTTGTAATTTACCATGAGTCTCGTGGTTTATCGGCAAGGTTCTGGCTGGCAGCTCACATTTTCTCCTCCAGCAGCTACATTGAGTCTCCCTTATTTCACCTACTCTCTCTGTATAGATCTTCCAACCTGGCTGTATTCTGCCCTTCTATAGGCCAAAGCAGTTTCTTTATTAACCAGTGGTATTCACAGCATACAGAGGAGAATCCCACATTATGCCCCTGTGGTTACTTAAATATTTTTAAGTGCAAAGTTGATTCTGTTTATGATTTTGTTCCCCACAACAGGCAGAATTTTTTTTTCAAAGTATTGGGTCTCATTATTAACAAAATGGGAAAATATAATGCATATTTAATTTATGTGTTCAAATGAGTTCTGGAAATAGGTTATAATTTTCTCTTCTGTGATTATGGTAGAACAGAAACCTCTGTTAATATTAGATTCACACCAACATGGAGTTGATAATTCAGTTATCTATAGAATTTTTTAGTTGTAAAGTTGAAGACTAAGCCTTGAACATGCTAGATAAATATACTACTAGACTACATTTCCAGCCCTAGATTCTTTTTGAAACTGGATATTACAATTCAACCACAGTTGGTCTTGAATTTGCCATCCTCCTTTTTCAGTCTTCTAAGTGCTGGAACTAATGATGTATGTCACCATGTCTGCCTTTAAATGTGAAATCTTCTGCTTAATCCCTCATTGGGGCTGTTTCTTATTGACCAACAATGACAGGGAATGGAAGAATTTTGTTGATTCACTGGTGATCAACATTAAATGCCTTGACTGTTCAAATTCATTCATCCAGAATAATAATGGTCTCTAAAAAAATTATGAAAACTCTTAATCTACTTCTTGCAATCATCCTTGACTAAAAAAAAGGAATGCATATATTCCCACATCCCAGACAGGAAATTGTACTCCACCATGTGTATAAAGTTATATCTTATCAATAAAACCATTCACAATGCTGTGATTACCACCATAATGTTACAGAACCTTCTAGCCCTTCCTCTACCTGCTATACTCTGGAGAAGTTATTCGACAGAAACTTTTAATTAATTTTCATATGTATATTTTATTCCTTTAGAAATTCCTATAGGAAAAGAAAGGTATACCAGAGAAGTGGTTGCCATGGTGATTGACTAGGGATAAACAGTCCCTTCTATCATGGAGAGAGAAGCCAGAATTTACAGCAGACCAGAGGCAGATGAAGAAGGCTGTATGTCACACTGATTTCTGATTAAATCTACCTACAGTTTTGGACCTTGCAAGATCAGTGTATAGGGCAAGTTTCAATATTTTATCATGCCTGTTGTTGTGCTCTACAAATAGAAGATTTCCTTGCTAGATAAGTGGAAACTACAGCTTTATAAAAGTACCTTGTAAAGGTTTGCCCTGGGCAGGAAACAGACCAAGCTAGGTTGTTAGCTTGGATAGACTACTGACTATCTACTTGGCTGCACACATTCAGATCAATTCACATTCTCTATTTCTGGTTAATATAATATACAAACAATTTATAACTTCATATATAAGAGGGATAAGTCAAATCCTATATAAACCATAATTTTTATGCATAAATGCCTCTGATAAAATTTAGCTAGTTTATTAGGTATGACGGACTGATAATAATAAAAAATTATAAAATATGACGAGTTTTTAAATCAATGACTTATATATGCAATTTTTAGTTAATGAATTCAGACACAGTTCACCTTAAGAACATAGAAAGCAAACCATTGATGTGGGAGTGTAATTTTGCATATAAACTGAATCAGACTACTTTAATGCAAGTCATAATTTCTGCTTTTTATTTGTTATATAATCTTAGGCAAGTTACTTAATTTTTCTAATCTTTATTTTCATTATCAGTAAAAATACAAAATTATGTTGATGATGGTAAATCTTTCTCAACATTAAAAATCTATTTAAGCCTATATATTGATGGTGGAAGATACAAAATAATCCCACACTAGTTCAGAATTATGTATAATAAAAGGTTATTTATTTAGGGGAGGCTTACAGATCACTGTCCTAGAACACAGTCCTCTGCACAAATGGGGAACAGGAACAGAGTCTAGCAGCTGGAAGTGATAGCAGGGAGCAAGTGCAGGCTTTACAGCTGCATTTATAGTATAGGAGACAATGCCCAAGTGGGCTGGTATCTTAAAGACTTACGTCTGAAGGAGCAGAAGGAGCTCCCACAACACCTCCCCTTTTGTTTAAGTAAGAGAGTTCCAAACCCAATACAAAACTATATACACTAAGAATAGATATCAAGTACAAGATTAGAATTATAACCAGAATAATAAGCAATATTAAGCAAGGAACATATGCTCAATGTTTTAATAAACATTCTATCCTAAGGAGTCTAAGTCTTATATTGGAAATGGCTTGGATAGATCATAAGAGGATCATAACTACGACTATCTAATCTTTAACCCCAATCAAAGGCCTGAGAAGGGAGATAATATTACTTGAGTAGGCAATAAGTGCAATCAAGCAGCTTCCAAAATGTGCAGTAGATGACAGAGATGAGCTGGCTGCCAGAACAATCACCCAAAGTCTCATTTGCAATTTTGGAGCAACCAACTTTGGCTAAGGCCTAGAATAACTAACAGACCATTTTCAGAGGCAGGGAATTTTTCAAAACCATCTTACCCTGTCGTGGCAAGATTCGACAGTCTTTTTTCTTGTATCCTGCTTGTTCAGTCCGGACATCATGCACTTTGTCAGTGGTTGAGGCATGGGTAGTTTCTATCCAAAAGGCCAGTTGTGCCAAGAAGAAGACAAACTTCAAGTGGGAGTGTCTTTGGTGCTCAAAGCTCTCTCAGGAATAGATTGGTGCTGCCAGGAGCTGTAAGCCATCCCCAGTTAGATGTTTTCCTTTATAAGAGTTGCCATTGTCTTAGTGACTCTTCACATCCGTAGAAACCCTAACTAAGACAATGAGTATTCTGGGTAACCATGTGCAAAATTGAGTGGATCAGTGAGTGGGCTTCATTTTTTAAAAATTCACTGTTTATGTCTAGTCTCCCTCATGAGAGCTAATTAGGAAAACAGTCAGATGTACATATGTCTCTGGTAATAGTGCTCTTTCTGCAGTATCTCTTCTTGCCCTTGTCACCCTTGGGCACTTTTCTAACTTGTGTAACATGATCTGGGACCTCTCCAGTCAAATGTGCTTCTGTATATACATGACTTCTCTGCTGCCATATGGCATGAACTGTCCTTCTGTCTTCCTGCCACATGCCTTTGTCTTTTTCATGGAGTTCAGCCACCTTGTACACTACAACTTAAAACACACGTATACGCATATAATCTCAAAGTAGTTTAAACATCTTCATTTCAAACTCTTTATGTTATATATAAAAATATCTTCTGTGAATACCATACTATATTTGCAGCTGTGTGTGTCTGCCTAATCTTCATCATGCACTTCCCAGAAAACTTGGGCAACATCTGTGTTTTCTGTTTATTCCAGAAGGAAACACGATGTATGAAATGAATATATATTCAATATCTCTGGGCTGAGATGAGCAGATTACACCAAGTAGAAGATTCTTTTAAACTTTACTGTAAAAAGTGTATAAATCTAGAAACCATATTTCAGAAATTTGGCTTACTTGAAAATAATCTAGAAGCACATACCCTGAATATCTTTTGGCTGTTTTAAACATGTCTTCATTAAGATTTTTATTTATGTGATCAAACACCATGAATCAAACAACTTGGGGAGGAAAATGTTTATTTCAGCTTATAGTTCCTTAGCCGTGTCTATCACAAAGGAAGTCAGGGCAGAAACCCGGAGGCAGGAACTGCAATAGAGCCCATGGAGAGGTGGTGCTGTCTGGACTTCTCCTCCTGGCTTCCTTAGACTACTTTCTTTCAGCTCCCTGGACCATTACCTCCGGTGTGGCATGACCCACAGTATGCTGGGCCCTCCTACATCAATCATTAATCAATAATATGCAGTATATGTTTGCCCACAAAGTATACCTGGTGGGGGAATTTTATCAATTGAGAGCCCCTTTTCCAAGATGACTCTAGTTTGTGTCACATTGATCTAAGTCATCCAGTACAACACACAAACTCAGAGGTTTTGAGTTAATTACTTTGTAGTTCAATAACATAGTAACTTTTTTCTGGTTCTTGTTTCTTTCCTTTTCTTTCTTTGTGCTAGGGTTTCAACCTAGAGCCTAGTGATTGATGGGCCTACATTATTCCACACAGCTGTGTCCCCGTTCTGGCTTCCTTTTTGAGAAGAGCTTTTTATAAGGCTTTATGCTAGATCTTAGGATGCACAAACATCCATGTCTCCCAACCTCAAGGTTTCAGTGCAGTTTTGGTCAGAATCATTCTGGATGTAACATGGGACAAGAGAAGTAGAAGTCAGTTCTCTCAAGGTTGGGGGAAAGTAAGGAGAGTAAGAGCCCATATAACACATGACATTAGTAACACTTGGAAACTGGTATGGGTTCCAGTTCCTAGTACTACTGTTAATGCTGGCTTTTGGGGGAGGGTGATGTACCTTTGTCTGAGGAATGGTAAATCCAAGTGGGAAAACAAGGTAATCCTAAGCAGAAATAGCTGCATTAATAAAAGTATAATACTGCCTGGCAGTGGTGATGCATGTCTTTAATCCCAGAACTCAGGAAGCAGAGGCAGGTGGATCTCTGTGACTTCAAGGCCAGCCTGATCTACAGAGCCAATTCCAGGACAGGCTCCATAGCTACACAGAGAAACCCTGTCTCCAAAAACCAAACCAAACCAAACAAAAAACGAAAACAAACAAAAAAGTATAACTATGAGAATCATTTTAAAAGCCACAAATTTAACAACATGCTTTTCAAAATTGGTGAATATCCACTTTCAGGCCTTGAAGAAGGATCCACAAAATAAATATCTTCTGGTAGAGAGGCAATGGAAATGGGAAAGGCTGATGTCCACCTACTGCTATGTGAGGTCATGTTCTGGTAAAAAGGAAGATGCTCCAACTAAGATCAAGTCGGTTGATCTGTGGGAATAAATAACATTGCAGTGGAAATGCAGGGATCGTCATCTTCAGGTTGATCTGAGGTCCATGCTGCAGTGGGTTTACATATAAGACTGTGAGTACAGGGTGAACTTAAGAACAGTACACGCACATAGTGAATCATAAAGGATACAGAAGGTAGAAAGATGCCCAAAATGTTTCCTCACTCTACCTGGAATTATCCTCATAATAACCATGGACACCTATTTTGAGCCAGCTTTGATCCAAGACCTCTCTGAGGGTAGCTTTAGAAGCAAGTTCAAACATCTCCTCTCTTGGTTTCTATTTTAGTCAAGGGAAACCTCTAGGTTAAATATAAAAATGATTCTGAGTCAGTGGAGTCTAAATGATATAATCAAGTCAATATAACCACAAAGAAAAAAATTAGGGATGGTCTTTTGGCTATTTTTCAGTCCAAAGCTTCCTTTCCCATGCAAAGATAGAAATATGTATTTACATTTACCTCATCTGGCTTTCTCTGAGAGAAGCTCATAGTGTGAGTTTGTGGGACTCTTATTAGTATTATTGAAGGAAGACCATGCTTTGCACAGTTGTAGAAATAGCTGGAATTTAAAGACATGTGTATTCCTTAAACTGCTCTGAAGAGAGCGATGAAATAATCACTAAAATATGGAAGGCTCTCTCAGCTTCAAAACTGACGTCCTCCCCTACTGTTCTTAATGTCTTTATTTGCAATGATTTTAATCAATAATGTCATTTGACAATGTGTTTCCTATAGTGGACAGAAAGTAGGGGAAGGGAAGCAGACCCACAGGAAGGAAAGGGGTGAAGAACAGACTAGAGCAGAAAAATTCCAAAATATATCAATGAAAGAAATTTTGGAGTTTTCAGAGGTTCTATATTTTTTATATGTTATTATGCAATTGGGGTCTTGGATAGATGAACTGATCTGCCTTAAGCAATATATATTGTTTGAAAAGAAGAAGCCAGCAATCCATTTTATGAACAATGAATGAAACCTCTATAAATTCCCATGCCCTATATCAATGACAAGGTACAGCAAAGAAAAAAAGAACACACAGCAGCAACAAAATAAATGAGCATCGTCCATGATTATAGGAAGTTGCTAATGTAGACAAATGATGGTCACAGCTTCTGCAAGAGAGGTACATACCTGGGAGGAAAAGCAGGGGTGACTGAGAAGCATGTGATAAAATAGAGCCGAATGGTCCAATCCAGTAGAATATCCCGCAGTCAAAAAAAAATGTTCTGGGAAGCTACGTTTTTCCATCTAAGTAGAAAAGTGCCTCGTGCCGCTATTGAACAATTTAAATGTGTCTGCTGTTACTGAGGAAGATCCTTCCTTCCCATCACTGTCTGTCTTCTGGTGTATATTTTTGACTTCTTTGTCAATCATCAATTAGGTATACTTGTGCAGATTTATATATGGGTCCTCTGTTGGTTTCCATTGGCCTAAGTGTATATATTTTGTGCTAGTTTCATGCTGTTTTTATAACCATTGCTCTGTGATACAGCTTGGAATTAGGCATGGTAATACAGTATTCTTTTTTTCTCCTCAGGATTGGTTTTATAGCCATCATATAATTTTTATTGTTTTTTTTTAACTGATGCCTGTGAAGGAAGGCATTTGGTATTTTGAACTTGAAACACATGTGAAATTAAGGAAACTATTAAAGAGCCAGTGCATGGGAACATACATTTAGAGAAGGCAGAGGGAAGATTAGAGGTGAAGTGGAAGCAGAGAAGGAAACACTAGGAATAGCAAGGTTGATGCAGGTAGTGGCATTAGGGAAATGGGCAATGAGAAGGGCAGGGAAAATGTGCTGACAAGAGCAAAGTGTGTATGAACAAGCCACATGGCAACCTGTGCTTTTATAGCAAGTAAAATATAATAAATAGGGGGCAGTAGAACATGTGTGACATGAGAAACCACATGGTGTAGGATTACTGGGAACTAAAGGTTTGAGTGAGAATGATGATACAGGGTAGGGGAAATGAAGGGTAGGGCATGGGCAAGCCCTAAGGAAGTAGGGAGAAGCCATATGAAACCATACTAGTTTGTAAACTACTTAAAGCTTTGAAAAAGGAGTTTGAATAGAGATATTCTGTTTAGATGGACCGTGCTGCTCCCAGAAGACATAGGCTACTAAATGAAAATCACAGTGTCAAGCATAGGTTACCTCCCTAGAAGCACTTAGTTGGTGCTTCTACCCAAATCTAGACAGGATAAAGCCATCTCTTTTGGTTTCCCATCATAACTGGTAAGACCATGTTATTAAGGACACTGCATACTATGCGTAAAAGACATTGGAAATTAACTTTGAACTGACCATGAAATGTTCTCTCTCTCTCTCTCTCTCTCTCTCTCTCTCTCTCTCTCTCTCTCTCTCTCTCTCTCTCTTTCTCTCTCTCTCTCTCTCTCTCTCTCTCTCTCTCTGCTGGTTATCTTTTATAGTGCTAAAATGTATTCTCAGGTTGCTAGGGAAGCAAAATACATAATTGATTTTAGCCAGCAATCGACTTTGCATATTATAATCTGACCTACCATGAAAAATATACCTATTTGTGTAATATTGGCAATGTTATCTTATAGGGGAAACCAACTCTCTCTTGATTGGATCTGGAGCCTGTTACTGAGAAGGGAATTCATTCTAAATATCATAAACATGATCCAAGCCCATGACTAGGGAAGCCATAGACCTTGGGGGATAAAGTATTGATATTGTTTTTCTAAATGGTTTAGTTGTCAAACACTCTTCTAAATATTTATAGTTAAAACCACAGATTTGTGCTGTTTTCAGCCTTGGTCAGAGAAGCTTCTTATTACAGAGGGTAGTAGTTAATGTAATGACTGTTCAAAATGCTGAGAATAAGTGCTGTGAATGCTCAACCCTAGATAGGACAGCAAAGACAACTCCTGCCCAGCAGATCTCATCATGAAAGAGGGAGCTAAAAACATAGAAGAGCCAGATGTTGGGAGGAATATGTCAAAAGGCTGGCTTCAATATCTATAGTGCTTTTATACAAGTAGACTCACAGCAATTGTGGTTACCAGCACAAAAATTCTCAAGAGTAAGAGAGTTAAAAATTCAGCATAGGGTTGGAAGAGTCTCCAAAGGCTCCATTCCTGTGTGAGAAACTATTGGTAGTTGATAGTTACTGGGGCTATTGTGTGACAGATGTTTGCTAGAGAGACACAACACCACAACACATAAGTCTATCCACTCCAGATAAGAAACTCACAACAGACCAAAGTATGGATACCACCAAAGTCCAACTTGGTGAACCTGTGATAATTATGGGAATATCGGTGAGAGGTTACAGAAGCAGAATTGACTCAAAGGAAATTGCAACACCAAAGGCCACCTAAGCATTGGTAAAAGATCACAAAAGGTGGGAACCTGGGGCACGTTTCACAGCCTACAGACAGCACAGCATGTTAGAGTGTCCTTTCCAAATGACTCAGTTCATCTAAACCTCTCTCAGGTAGCTTAGTTTGTTTTTTTCTTCTTCCAGGCAACTGGTCTTGCCTCATTGTCTTCTTTGTGGATTGGCTCATCTGCGCGTGACTCTCAACTCTCTATATTGATTACTATTGGGAGAGAGGAACCAAGTGAATCTGCTCAGTTTCAGGGACTGCCTAAAGCTATTTTGGGCTGTTTGTCTTCTGTATTAGGGATTTTCCCTGCAGGGTGGAATGTTTCCATCTCTGAAGAAAAAGTTACAGAATAGGGCAGAAAAGTCACTTTTCTCTGGGAGAAGAGAGCAGTCATTAGTGGCTTGTCAGTCCCGGGTGATGACCTTATACACGTTTAAGTGAAGGTGTAACTTCACAAGTGAGTTCCAGGACAGGCTCCAAAGCCACAGAGAAACCCTGTCTTGAAAAACTAGTGTGTGTGTGTGTGTGTACACGTATGTATGTATGTATGTGTATATGTATATTGTATACCCTTACATTTAAACATAGTGTTTATATATTATGTATACATAAAACAATATGCAGACATCCTTGGTGTTATTTATTCTTCCTTTTGCCCTCACTCTCTGTGTTGCCTACCCTTTCACTTTGCCTGTTAGGTGTCACCCTACCCTTGTTTTACCCATTTCTCCCTGCACAATCCCATGGATCCTACTACTTCTCCCACTAGAGTTCTTCCTTTATCCCCTGGTTCCTTTCTAGCTTTCTGGTATCTATAATTACTGCAGGTGCTATAACCAAACCTAAAGATTAAAAGCTAATATCCATAAGTAAGAGAGTACTTATATTTCTATATCTGCATTAACATCACATAGTATAATATATTTAGCTCGATGCATATACCATAATTTCCTTTTTATTTACAGATGAATAGTATTCCATTGCATATATCTACACATTTTTATTATCCATTTCTCTGCTGCAGGACATTTAGCTTGTTTCCCTTTTACAGTTATGTCTTCACCTGATTTTAGTGTTAGAGTAATGCTAGTTTCGTAGACTGGGTTTGAAAGTGCACTTTCTGTTTATAACTTTTTAAATTATTTAAAAAATTTTGATTGTAAATTTTCTTTGAACTTCCTTCCTTCCTTCCTTCCTTCCTTCCTTCCTTCCTTCCTTCCTTCCTTCCTTCCTTCCTTCCTTCCTTCCTTCCTTCCTTCCCGTATTTGTCATTCAGCAATGTGCTGTTAAAGCTCTATGAGTTGTGTAGTTTCTAGTGATTCATTTGTTGTTGATTTTAATTTTTATTACATTGTTGTCAGATAGGATACACAGAGTTATTTCAATTTTCCTGAGTTTGTTATCTTTGTCTTGTGTCCCTAGATGTGGTTTGTGTTAGAGGTGTTTCTATGGGGCTACTTAGTAGAATGTATAGTCCTTGGTGTTTGTGTGGATATTCTTAGGTCCATTTGATATATGACATTGTTAATTCTGGTAGTTTCCTGTTAATTTTTTGTTTGAATGACCTTTATTGGATAATTTCAGATATAAAATCATCCGATATTACCGAGTTGGCCTTAGTTTGCATATTTAATTCCAGTAGTCTGCCTTTTAGGAAATGGCTGCAATATACGTGTCAGGTTGTGATGTCTTCTTGATTTGTTGGTGCCTTGATTACAGTAAAGCAAACCTTTTTTAAAAGCTACAAATGTTTATTATTTATTTCTCCAAGTTTGGAAGGAGGTGGGTGGTGCAGGATTAAAGAGCCCCCTGATCCTGAATCAGATGAGAGCTCATTTCCTCTTATCACTTGCAGATGGTCATCCAAATGTCCTTCTTTCTCTCTTTTAATCTGTCTTTGCTTCAAATCTATTTTATCAGATACTAGGATGACGACATCTACTTTCTTTCTGGTTCCATTGTTTTGGAGTAAATTTTCCATCTTTTTGCTTTAAAATAGACCCTGTCTTTGACAGTAAGGTAGGTTTCTTTTAGACAATAATCATGGAGTTTGGTTTCTTAATTCAGGTAAGATGAATATTTTCATTAAGGAAGTTGAGGCCGTTAATAGTTTAAGTTATTATTGAAAGGAATGTGATGGTTTCTTTTGCTATTTATGTTCTTAGTCCTATTATGTGTTTCAGTAATTATAGCTTCATTTGTTTTTTTTTCTATACTATCTTGGCTATGGCTATTCTTCTACTCAGGCTGAAGACTTGCTTTTAGTGCTCTCTCTGGTGCCTTTCTTGAAGGATGCAAATTTTTGTAGCTTATTTATATCATGGAAAGTTTTTCTTTCTCTTTGAATTATGACAATTTTTTTTCTGGTTATGGTAGTATGAGCTGGTATCCTTGGTCTTTCATAACTTGTTGGGCATTACTCCAGACTCTTGGATTTAAAGTTTCCATTGAGAAATTAGCTATTATGTTCATAGATTTTCCTTTATGTATGACTTGTGATTTTTTTCTCTTGCTAGTTTAATTGTTTCTTTTTCCTATAGGTTTAATGTTTTAACTATAATGTGCCTGAAGTGTTTCTTTTCTGGTCCCATATATTTGGTGTTTTTTGCTTCATATATCTGTATGGGTGTGTTTTTACTTAAATTGAGGAGATTGTCTTCTATGAAGTTCTTGATAATCTAGTCTGTGCCATTGACCTTGGATTTTTCTCCTTGGTCTCTACCTACAATTCAAACATTTGGTCTGTTCGTAGTGTCTCACAGTATTTTCATTTAAATTTTTCATAGTTTTGCTTTAGTGGTCCTATTTTTGCACTTTATTTTTAAATCTTGATATTCTATGTTCTTCTTTATTATACTGAAATGTGCTTTTCTGCATTTTTAAAACCAGGTCATTGAGTTTTTCAATTTCATCTTCATTTCAGTTTTAGTTTTCTAATATTTTTATTTCTTCCTTGAATTCAGTTTTCAAATCTTCAATTGTGTTCATCATTTCATTCAGTCATATGCTTTTTTCCCAGAAAAGAATCAGGAATTTATTTGTATTCTTCTTAAGTTTTATGAGCTATTTTCTCATTTTTTTTTCTTGAAACAGTTTTAATTTTTTGATAAGGTTCATGATTATTCTTTTAAATTGTATGTCATGGGGTTCATTTAGACATTTTTTGCTGGTGAACATTTCTATAGGACTAATTAGATTGAAAGGAGATACAATCTTGACCTTTTATGTAGTTAGTGTTTGGCTATGTGATCTGGGCATGCAGATCAGATGCCTTTCTTTGGTGATGTGTCTGATGTAAGAGTCTATCCTGCCTTAGACTCAGCCAGTGCAGTAGCTATGTGGCTGCAGCTAGGCCACAGCCAGCTGGCCTGTGGGTTTCTCAACTGGAGCTAAGCCTGTGAGCTTGAAGATGGTCTGGGAGTTTTAATGGCATGAGAAATTCACCAGCCATGCTGGAATTGTGTCTGTCTTGAGCTTTCATGGCTTTTGCATGTTGTCTCGATTTCTCAATTCATGTGTGCAACTATTTTCTTTTTGCATTTGGCGTTATTCCTTATTCAGTTTGGTTTCGTGGAACACTTTCCTAAGACTCATTTGTGCTATATGACTTTATTGTCAACTTGACCAGATCTAGAATTGCTATGGAAACACATCTCTGGGTGTGTCCATTAGTTCTTGAAAGTTTTTCAGAGAAAGGAAGGTTGATCCAAAACTTGGGTGGCACCATTTGATGGCACACGATCCAGGACTGAATAAAAGCAGGCAAGTCTTTGCAGCAGCATCATTCTCCTCTTTCTTTTTCTTGACACTGTACATGATGTAACCAACTGACTCAAGCTTTCTTTTGTCCTTCTTCTCAGTGATAGAGCATATCCCAAATAATAAGTCTAAATTAAACCTCTCCTTAACTTCCTTAAATTGCCTTTCTTATGTATTTTGTCATAGCAATCCACAAAATAGTTAATGCAGGTTTTTAGATTATATCCACCTCTAGTACTAACTGTGAGATCTACTATTCCATTCAAGTCTGTGTTAGACTTGACTATACCCCACATTTTTTCTAGTTGCTGAGACTTGACTTCATTTCCATGACTAATAACACGATTTAATGCAGGATGTATTTCTAGCTTCTCTGAGGACAAAAATGTGCACAGTGATTTCTTCCCTCTAGAAAAACCATACCTATTTGTGTGAATGAACTATTATAATGAAACTCCAAAGATCAGAAGCATGATTTCATGAAATGCCTATAACTACCTACTAAATTTAAATATTGTGCTAATTGCTAAAGACATAATCAAACTCATATATGTATTTTTACCTCTGCAGAACTCTCAGGCAATAGGACCCAATCACAACAGTTTATGGACTCTGCTACATGACTATAAGTATGTGAACATAGCACCTCTGAGCCCTAATTTCATAACTAAAATGAAAACAAGCATAACTATCACGATAGGCATTTGGATGAAAAGTGACAGTTCTCATAAAATTCTTAACAAAGTACTCTTCCTCTGCATTTTCCGTCTCCTTCCATTGACTTACTCATCTTAATTTTCTCATTTCAGTTCCCTCAGCAGATGAGTTCATAGATGAGGATAAACTCTAGCCTCTCATTTCATCTAATCTTTACACGCTAAAAAAATAGTTCATTATTCTACTAATCTCTGTTTTCCTAAAGAGAACTGAAAGTTTCTCTCTAAATCAAGCCTATACAAAGGCAAAATAGAGTCAGCCAAAAAGGAAGAACAAAAAGAAAAGTATAGATCTCTTTCTGATTCCCAAGATCCTGTGCTTGCTCCAAGCTTTTCACTGTTCGGGTCACTGTGTCTCTTGTTACTAAGGCTACAGTTTTTATTTACAAAAGGAGCACATCGTTAGCCATTTTAAAAAATAAAATGTAGGGACAAACTGTACTCCACTAAGGGGGGAAAACCCACAAGTGCAGCTGGGGAGGATTGTTCTGACAGATCCTTTAGCTCCAAGAGCAGTATCATCTGGGAGTGCAGGGGGAAAAAAAAGTACTTAATTTCGTCTTTGGCTTGAAGATGAAAATCTCCACTTTCTTTCTTTTGCTATGGATCCCAGTGCAGCAATGTGCTTTTATAACAGGAGCCAGTAAAACACAAGGGGAGTCTCAGAAGTACAGGGCGGGAAGAGCACTTACTAGTGAGCTCTTAGAAACACCCAGGTGTGGATGTGGGAATTGCTGACCCAGGGGTCTACAGACAGTGAGGCTTGTCCACGTGCATAGAGGTTAGATACGGAATGAGGGGCAGGGTTAAAGGTTCTTATCAGTGATATTGCAGGTTTTCACATTTGGTACTGATAGTAAATTGTAACAAGCTGGAACTCAACAGTGGTAGATCTGTTTTCTCAAAAGTGTGGGAGGCATTGCTCCCCGCACAGTCTGGGGAAGCTAGATCACCAGGGAAGCAAATTTAACCTTTACCCTTCTCCTCCCAATGCAGAAACTTATCATTGATTTTAATTTATAATTTGAATCACTCTTTACTTCCCACTTAATCATCATGTTGGGCTGTTCATATCTGGATACGTTATCTCTAAATAGACGGAAGTGTTGGAAGCTGTACTTAGAGAAAATTTTGAGATATTACAAAATTTGCAACATAGGAAAACTGGCCTTCAAATGGACAAATATCATTCATCTAAAACCAGGAAACTGGAAGATAGCAACATATTTAAGTGAACAGAAAGTAGAGTAGTTTGTCCCTTAAAAAAAAAGCATTACAAAGAGAATGAAAACCCTGTTGGCAGAGAAGATGACAGAAATTTGGACCTTCAAAATGGAATGGTCAGTTGAGGTAGTAATATTTTAGAGAAAAAAATGAGTGAAAGAGAGGGGGTATTTCTCCTTCAAATAATTTGATTTACTAAAGACTATGTAAGACAAAATTATACCATGATCATAGGAAACTTGTTCTTTTCTAATGAAAGAAAGAAAGGGGGTGGATCTAAGTGGAAGAGGAGGTAGGGAGGAACTGGGAGGAATAGTGGGAGAAAAACTAATCAGGATATATTGCATGAGAAAAGAACTATTTTCAATAAAAGGGAAAAATGAGAATGCAAACAAAACAAAGAAAAGATCTCTACACTGTGATGTGGCTCTTTACTAACACAAAGTAGACTGTGAGATACTAATGTGTAGACCAATCTGTAGGTTCATTACTAGTTTATGATACAAAGAGGAAAAGCTAAAACTTTTAATGTATTAAAAGTACATAAATACTTTTAATTATATAAATAATTTAATATATTAAAGTAATTTAATATATAAATAATATAAAATAAAAAGAATAAATAATTTTAACTATGGAAGTATGGGAAGGGAAAAACACTTATCTTAAAATTATGAAAAAATATTCAAATGATTCAATAGCGACTAGGAAACAGATATTTTTAAATGGCACAAAAATAAAAGACTAAAATGGTAGACAACTTAACTCTGACAATAATCACTTTAACTGGTCATAGTTCAAGACTCACATAAGAACAGTTGAGACTTTTAGAATGGGGAGAAATGCAAGACTGCATCATACATTGTTCAAAGAATAAACAATCACTCAGAAATAGAGAGTTTGGAAATGTGCACTATAATAGAGATATAAAATGAAGCAATATAGAGGATAGCCCATAAAGGGATTATAGATATTTCCTCTCTTCTTTTCTTCCTACTTATGTGTAATCTCCTCATCTTTATTGTGGGCAACAGTTAGCAACTCACCTTTAATAGGTCGGAATGACAGAAAGAATGAGAAGACATTTTTTAAGATGAGGGCTTCAGACATTCCTAGCATCCACCATGAGTCAATCTCCCTCCAAGGTTCTCTCTCTTGTGTGTGTTATGTATATGGGATATTTTTGTCTGCCTGTAGGCCGAAGGTCATTGCTTGGTATCTTTTATTCTTGTATTGTACTTTTTATGAAAATTTTATAAATGCACCAAGGTAGGTTTCTACTCAACACTAAAATGTAACTTTCCCAAATTTTCACTCTCAAGTTAGTAACAACCTAATATCTTTCCAAACCAAGTAGTAGATGGCAAATACTGTGTCATGATGTAACTACATCTGCCCCACCTCACAAATTCTGATGATAACTTTTTTTATTTAGCTGATGCCAAATACGGACCATAAAATACAGACCATGACTGACAAATTGAAATCTATACTTCCTTCGCTGAATTTGGAAATCACTGGTTTGGCTAGAGACACACTGGACAGATATCCTCTTGTTTCTGCCCCCCAGGCCTTGCGATTAGTGACATACACTATCGTATCCACCTTCTGTTGTTATGTGGGTGCAAGGGGTCCAAAATCAGACGAGGTCTTTATGTGTGGCAAGAACTTTACTCAAGTAGCCACTAACCTAGTTCCAAGTCCTTAGATTTGAGACATATAGTCCATGCTGGCTTTGATCTCTCAATCCTTCAGTTTCCACATCCTTCTGGAAATATATCTGTAAGTCACTGTGCCCAGATCTCAACCAATTTTTAAGCATTTGGAAAGTAGGCCGCTGATATCAATCCCATTTATAACAGTGAAGTTAAACTGACTCCACAGCCTTTAAGTTTTTTCTGTCCATGAAAGTCTTAAATCTTCAAGATGTTGCCTCTGACAAGCCACAGTACATTTCTTGTCTCCAGCATCTCATCTACAAGTGAGGGTTTACAACAACAGCACTTTCTGTCCCATGCCAGAGGTATTATAAACTTCATTAAATGGTTGGTAGAGTCCTCCTTGTCAGCTAGATGGTGGATATCCAGCCATGAGAATCTGTTCTACTATCTGCTTTTCTCAGTTGACTCCTGAAATAAAGGTAGGTAATGCTCCATGGGATGCAGGGACTGAGAGTTTTGACCACCAGGATATTTACTTTGTAGATGTATGTTCTGGGAGAGCAGCTGTAAAGAATAAGGGAAACATGATTAGGCTGAGGAGGGGTTTAATTTCGATGGGATTACAATATGGGCCTCGGTTAAACCCGGTAGTGCTATCATCTGTGGACCACTCACCAGCAGTGTCCTAAACGGTCACAGGGGGGAAGGGAGTACAGACCCAATTTCACCAGTTACTGTTGGGTGAATTGATAAATAATAAATGAAGAAGGTACAGCAGCTTATTAAAATCACTTATTTTTTTTCAAAGCAAAGCAAGAATTAGAGACACAACATACAAGTAATTATTAATATTCTGAGAGTCTTTTGGAAGAAAGGGAGGAGGGATTATATGAGCCAGGGGTTCACGATGGGACACCCCATAGAAACAGTGGACCTAAGCTCCTGAGAGCGCATGGAAGTTGAACCAACATTTAAATAGTTTTTAAGGGACTGATCTAGGCCCTCTGCATATGTGTGACAATTGTGTAGCTTGGTCTCTTAATAAGACTTCTAACAGTGGGAGCAGGACCCCTCCCTGGCACTTCACTGGCTTTTGGTAAGCTGTTCCGCTTGCTGGATTATCTGGCCCCCACCCTAATGTAAAGTGAGGAGCTGGTCCTGCCTTAACTTGATGTGTCATGCTTTGTGCAAGCACATGGAAGACCAGCCCCTTTCTGAATGAAAATGGAGAAGGAGCATGTGGAGAGGGGAGTGGATGGGAAAGAGGAGGGAGTGGGGGGAGAGGAGGGAGGGGAAACTGATTGGTATGCAAAATAAATGAAAAAATGTTATTTAAATAAGATAATTAAAAATATCATTCTGGAGGTTGGAAGAATATTTTAGAACAGATATCTTTGAGCAGAATCCTGGACCACAGAACTTTTACTGCCAACTAGGAAGGGGTCATAATAACTCTGCGTAGGGTTGATAAGACTATGGTAGCAACAAGAGTGTAAGGAAGAGCGTGAAAGGAAATATTAATAGGTAAATCTGATCCCAACAAACTCATGTGAAAAAAGAGACATTCAAGTTGCTTTGACTGCTAGGATATAAATATAGGTTTAAGAAAAAGAAATTTATTTAGTTATTTTACATCTCAGGCACAGTTTCCCCTCTCTCCTGTCTTCCCAGTCCTTGCCCCTCTGTTTCGACTCCTCGGTACACTCCTCCATTTCTGTTTACTAAAGAGCAAGTGTCCCAAGAATATCAACAAAACATGGTTTATAAAGTTACAATAAGATTAAACACCAACCCCTCCATGTACTAAGTTTGAACAAAGTGACCCAGGATGAGGAGTAGGGTTCCCAAAACCTAAAGGTCACACTCTAAGGTCAAACACATCAAAGCAAGCATTTAGGGAGATGAAGATACTCTGTGCTAAAGAAAGTCAAGGGAAACAACTTTGTCAATAATGCTTCACTGAGTATAGTAGGTGAAGGAGAGAGTGAGGGAGAGGGAAAGAAAGAGAAAGGAAGAGGGAGAGAGAGAGATCTTGCTATTTTACAGTTTTACATTTTCTTCCTAATGAACCAGAATTTGAATGAAAAAAAAAAACTTCTGGGTTTGATGAGTATGTATATAGTCTATCATTGTGCTCAAGGAAATATGATTGACTCAAATTTTCTCCAGAGTGTCACATTACTCTTAATTTATTTTACATTACTTTTCAACTATAAAATTCATCTTATTGTAATATTTGGGTGGCAGAAATCATACAAATAATGAAAGAGTGCCAAAATTCTCAGAAGGAAGAAAATTAGTAATAGGTGATTAAAGTATTAGAAAGGAGTGCTGATTTTTAATTTTAACCTAATTATTTGTTTATTTTTTAGATTTGATATTTCAGGTGTTAAGCTAATTCGTATGGTTTAAATAAATCTTATTTGGCTAAATTACATAATTATTTTTATTTTGTATTGGATTCTATTTGTTAATATTTTCTTGAATTTTCCTATGTATCCATGTTTTCATATACGTTTAATCTATATTTTCTAACCTGTATTTCCACAAAAAGTTATGAACCAGCTAATCTGTTTAATTGAATACCAATTTACTGAGATCAATTGCACAGAGACAAAGATAGCCTTTGCTCAAGGGCAAGTAGTTTTTCAGTTAGAGCCAGGAGAAACCTATTTCCTGGCTCCTTTATACAATGGTATAGCTGTGACTTGGCCATCCACATCCTTTGCTCACCTTATAAGAAAAAAGTCTAACAGAGAAAACAAGAAAAAACGGACTTTTCTACCTACTATTCATCTCATTTCTGACACACCAATGTTATGCCATGAGATGGTGAAGTCTATCAATTATCTAGGCTTCATGTTTCACAGCTGCATAAGAGGAATTCTATTTTGTCTCTAGACCATCGTCTGTATCTGAAAGCTTACAATACTTAATCACCTCCAATATTAAAGGTTAGGTAATGATCAAGAGAATAGTGCCCATGAACACAGAGTGGCATCACTCAAAACAGCCTTAAGGCTCAGAGAATCTCTAAAGAAGAAAAGTTTAATATATGAACACTATTCCAGGATAAGAGGGGCACAACCTGAGCAAATAAAGTCAGAGATGAATATATGATAGATAGATAAATGATAGATAGATGATATAGATAGCTTATTGATTTGAATAATAAAAATATGTCTTGTCAATCTACATTTTGAGCCTAAAACTGTTTTCTTTCAGTTTTCGGGAAACAATTTTGGGACATCAGCAAAATAGAGTCCTGCCATTTTCCTGCCCAGGCTCTCTGTGTCAACCAGTGTTTTCATTAGCCTTCGACTGTCAAGGGAATCCTGACCTCTGTTCTTTCCCACCTCTATGCCTCACCCTGCCCTAGGGCACTAGATGGAGCTCTATGGAAGCACTTAGCTTTATGGAAGAGCTTAGGGAGGATGGGAAGAGAGTATCCAAGGAATTTTCAGCATCTAAACTTCTTGACTGGAACTGAACATTGCACTGAGATGCTGCACTACAGATGGAACCCACCGATGGATGGTCTCTTTTTAGTTCATTGCTACCTCTTGGAAAGAGCCAAAGGGTATCGTGCATATACCAGAGAGCAAAGTTCTCACGTTCATACAAGAGACCAAAGATAAAATTTCATTTCTGCTTTCAACAGCTGGCTAGACATGGGCAAAAATCTTTCATTTTAAGATCCAATGTCATTCTCTCTAAAGAGGTGGGGACAATGCCTCCTTCACTGACTCACTGCAAAGACTAAATGAAGTAAAGAATTCAAATGGAAAATACCCATGTTATAGAAACTATATTTTAATGTGTACACATGATTTTCATTTTTTTTAGGTTGGATGAGGAGAGGTGAGTGCAGATTGTAATAAGCGGTTCTGAGTGTTCTTAGATCCAGTATGTGTTAGTCAGGAGAAAATGACTGAGTGAAAAAAGAGAGTGGGACCAAATCGCCTAAAGCTTCAAATCCTTCAGCACCCCTTTAAAATAATGCATCTTCTTTTAGCCTTATAACTCCGGAAGATATCAATAATGATGCTACAACTGCAGGTGGGATCTAGAGAGCACTGAGTGGAAAGCCGTTTTCTCCATGTTTCATGTGCACCAATTTGCTTAAGATTTTCAACAACCCCACAAGTTGATACTACTATATTTGCACTCTCATTTTATATATAAGGTCATGGGGTCAATATCATAAGCAGGAGACAAAAACTTCCTCTGACTATCAGATGGATGAAAATAAAAAAAGTGGAAAAAGACAAAGAGTCACTGTAGAAAATCAGAACACACTTAATCAGAATTTTAAATGATGAAGGAGGCTTTAGAATGAGACCCAAAGACTCAAAAACCACTTTCCACTTTTGTCATTAGGTTGAATATAACACAGACAGCCAGGCAGACACATGACCAGGCAGGAGAAATAGTAACAGACTAAGGGAAGGAAGTCAGCATGACCAGTCTGTTCGGATTTTGATTGATCAACCTGAGTCATAACCCTTCATTTTGGGTATATGACAGAACCCCTTTAGGAATGTATCTATGACCTTTATTCACACAAAGATGTGTTAAAGAACTTCTTTCTGGACAGCCCTTACACAGAAGACAAGGGAAGATTAGAATAATGCATTGAAGTTTTGGTTGGAAAGGAAAGTTCCAGTTTCTAGGGAACTGGGGAAAGGGAAAGAAAGAGAGAAGGACATTAGAACTTTAGAAAGATCTTGCTTTCAGGTTTTTTTTCCAGGTCACTATTTAGGTAACTATTCAAGATGCTAAAGTTCCACAGTTAAGGGTATCCTGAATACCAAAACACATGCATATTAATCATCATTCACTGAGTTTTGAAACCAGTTTGGGATCAAAGACCCCGTTTTTAGCCCTCTTGCTGTGACCTAAGTTCATCCCATACTTATGGATCTGTTGAAGGTTGTCCAGGGACTCTTAATATGTTAGTCCCAGTGTAACGATGTGTCCACAGTGATTTATCCTTCTCAGGTTCTGATGGTTACCAGGCCTCCTCCTTCTTTGGCATTTGTCCTGTTTCACTGACACACAGAACAGAGATGCATATGAGCAATGCCAGCCTCACTCAGGAGCCCAGGGAGCCAGGCCTGATGCCAAGCTTGCCTTTAGCTTGTGTTGAAAATACTGAGATCTCTCTTGATGCTGAGGTCCTCTGTCTTCAGTCTAGAGGGTGATCTGAGAATATCATCGAAATTCTACTAAAAAAGGCTGAAGTTCTTACTTTTTGCTCGGAGTACTTTCTGAAGAAATATTTTTTTTTAAAAAAAACATGTATAAATTACCAAAGAGATGATGAAACAAGCAAAAGAAAGCACAGCTGTAAACCAATTATTAGAGAAAAAGACACTTATACTCCTTAAGTAAATGAAGAGGATGGGGCCCAGGGTATTTGGATTTATGTTTGTCAAAGAACAAGAATCATTGGATTGATGTCAGGGCCACTTGATCCATGTTGTCTTCAGTTGCCTTGTAGTCATGGCATAATTTGAAAATCTTGGCTGACACCTAGATGGAGAGGAGCAGGAGTTGCTCACCAAGGACCATTTCAGTAGGAAGAGAGAAGCAGGAGTTGCTCACCAAGGACCATTTCAGTAGGAATATATAACCTAAACAAGTATGTAAAAGAGCATATATGATGCATTCTATTTATATAATGATATAATACGCATCTATATGAATAAATCAAGTAGTGTTATACACAGTAATACCACAGCTTACTTTCCCAGACGTAACAGTGAGCAAACTAAGCCATCCACAAACAGTGCTTTCTATACAATTATATTTATAAACAGTTCAGAAACATGCAACGTGAATTTGTGCTAACAGAACTTAAATGTCGGTCACCAGAGCAGCATGCATGCACGTGGCAAAAGGGTATAACTGAGAAGAAGCTAGATTGTGAGCTTTGCAGAGTGATCACCCAGGTAGACAAAAACATCAAACTGCACGCTGAAGCTTTGTGCACAGAAGCACCAGTTCCTTAGCATCCCCACCACCCTCTCGTCTCAAAACAAGTCATGTTCCTTATTTTCACAAGTGATTCCAGGTTGTCCTGTGGGTTATCATAATATCAAACAGTAATCTGTCTCTCTAACAGAGAAGTAAAATTGGCCTTGAATTCTCAAACAGAATATCAAAAACCAGAAGCAGATTTTTTTTTTCAAGAAATGGTTAAGTGAACTGATTTCTCCCATTGCAACAGCCAGCAGCCAATCAGGCAATTCTGCTTGGCTCAAGGGCAGTCGGGTTAGGGAAAGCATCCAAGAATAGAGTCAGTGTTTTATGATCTGCCCCAAGCCACACGATCATGCACTAAATCAATAAAAATCATCCGCAGATTTTTGCACTTACTTTAATAAACTAGCGTTTCTAGGAGTCTCCTAGTCAGACAAGGAACAGCTTGTCATTGGGCCTACAAACATCTTGCAAATAACAGTTCTCATTGTTCAGCCTTAGTCTGGCTGAGGAATAAATAACTTCAAAACTCCAAAGAATGCATGTGGCGAGAGGTTGACTTTGCCCTTTGGAGGACTTTAAACTTTGTTTTCTAAGAAGGAAATTGTGGCTCATAATGTCACTGAGCTCTGGTCATATCTGTTTCACTAGTTCATATCACAGCAAGAAGTAGAATCTGTCTGGTGACTTAGATACTACACATATCTTTTCCTGCAGTTGAATAGAAGATGTTTTAACATCTGATTTCATCGAAACGACTGTTGTAATGCCATTTTGGGTTTAGCAAATCTTTATTGAACATTTACTATGATCCTTGACATGTATATGAGAGCTATATTTTGTAGATAGGATGAAGAGCTAGTTGGTTTGCATAATATTCTATTCTGACATAGTCAGAATTTGAATCAAGATGTCCTGACCTTGAGGAAAACACTGTGGGCTTCTATTTAACTGCAGTTACCTTCTTCAAGTGAAATGATCACATAACAGTTCTAGTTATATTCCTGTTTTTAATAAAGTATTTAACCTTGGGAAGAATACTTCACAGCTTCAGCTCCTGTCTGTTGATCTGAAGAGCAAATCCCCTGCAGTAGGATGTCTCCGAAGTGTTGTGGTCTTTGTTCCTACTATGTTTAGCTCTAAATTGTGTCTCTTCCTATTTCCTGCCATAACAAAAAGAGAACCACATTAGAACCAAAGGCAGCTTTATTTGAACTAGGGATATGTTGGGAAATTATAATTCAAACCACACAATTTATTCTTTTCCTTAATATGATTATTTCAAAATGCCCATTCTCACAGAGAATGGTTGAAATGAAAGGCTGGCCTTGGGTAACCAAGGCCAGATTCTGAAAATTTTATTCAGCTGAAGCAAATGATATGCCAAACAGCCCAAGAATGGGTAGACACAATAACTCTGACTTTAAAACTAATTTAGTATGTGAATTTCTAATAGAAAGGTATTAGTATTATTTAGATCATATGGGTGTACAAAAAGGCAGTCTTGAACTATGATTGGTTTACAGGGTCATGTAGCAATTTTGGGAAGAATTTTAGTGCGTGTTCTGCTACAGATTTGCTATGAATGATAGTCCTCAATTAAACAGGTTGGGGTGGTACCCTAGCATATTTCCCAATAAAGAGGTTATTTTTTTCACAGATCCTTACAGATATAGATCTCACCTACCAGAATTGTAGTCTTAGTGTGTAACTCTTGATTTCAGACAGTTAAGAAAATAATCTCACTCCTTGCCATTTGGTGAAGGCAGAAATGTTGCTTGTCTTATTCTTTGTTGAACTACTTCAAAATTATCTACAATATTTTTTTTAAAAATGGCCTTCTTATTTTAGTATTTGAGTATATGCAAATTCTATTTGCTCTAGAAAGACCATGTGCTGTCTATAAATATCAGTGTTATATTTAGGAAATAAAAGTAAATATGGGTTTTAAGATAGATAGATAGATAGAAAGATAGATAGATATAGATACATAGAAAGACAGACAGACAGATGAAACCATAACTATGAGATGCCAAAAAATCAGAATACAATAATATATATATTATACAATATGTATATCAGTAGAACTATGAATGTCTGTCTTATAGTGAATGAGAAATTAATATGGTATTAGTGTTTCCCAGAAGATTCCTACAAGGAAAAGAGTGACAAGAAAAGTTTCAAGCATGAATAAGAGTGATCCAGGTAAATGACTTTGGAAGGACACTCCTAAATAATTATCCTTTACATAAGGAATTTAAGTGTCTTATTCAAGTAATGAAACTGAAGTCCAATCTAACATAGTGAGATGGGTGCTCTCTCTAGTGCCATTGTTCCTTTATTTAAGCAACGCATATCCTGGAAGTTTTCAACAATGGACCATAAACCCTCAGAATTTAGGCCCTCAAGTGCCATTTTTTCCCAAGTGCCATTTTTTCTGGGCCATCAACATGTTCTCATGTGTAAAACAGAAGAGAATCCTTAAAAGGAAATAAATGATATAAAGATATAAATACCAATATAACAATACAGGTATGTCTCCCACTTGAAGAAAAAGAATGAGATCTTTGTAGCCATATCCCAAATGGTTGGCTGATGTTAAATTAATTTTGAGTAAAGTTTCTGTTAACTAGAAAAAAATTCCCAGAAAAAGACTGTTAAAATAGTTGTGTTTCATGTGACTTTTGAACGCCTAGTTCTGAAAGGGAGTCTGAGCAGAACACCATAGAATTGAGCACACTGGTTACAATGAAAAGTTTCACCATCCCATTTTATAGTACTGTTAGTACTTATAACATCCCAGCCTTAGTTGGAACTCATTGCTGGGAATGTCTTTGGACTGAAGTAACAATACTTCATGACAGTTATGGCTCATAAGGTGTGTGGAGTATATGTGTGGTTGTGGTCACAAATCACTTATCATCCATCCCTTTTGTATCTCCAGGGGAAAGAACACTTAGAAGAATGAGCCCTCATCAATTGCACCACATATGAGAACCCAGTAAAAGTTAGAGGCTATCCCCATATCACACTGCAAATAACCCCTGAAGTTGAGATTCCATCAATGTAATCATTACAAATTTACAGCAGTTTCAGATTTCCCCCTTTTCTTGACCACCATCTCCTCTCAATTTTCCTCTATTAAGACCCTCCCTTTTATTTATGGAACATGCTGGTTTACATGCCTCATTTACTTTAATACCCATGATAGTTTATGGGTTCAATATTATTATTGTCTTGTTTACAAACTCTAAAACTAATGATCTCACTGTTAAAGCATGTTATCCAGTTATACAGGGTTATAGAATAGGGCCTTCATACCAGTCTATTTGGCCTCAAAGTCATATAAAACCCAACTGTCTCTAGAATCATCAATGTGCAATTCACCACTGAAAGAGAAATGAACTCAGTTTTGAGGAAGATAATTTTCTAAAAATCTCTCAGGGATGGAAAGAATTAATTATGAACCCAATTCCCTCAGTATCTAAGCACTTTGAAATGAGTTCCTTGGAAGCTCTTTTTGTTCTCTGGGGTCCCATTTAGTACCAGAAGAAATAATCCTTTAAAAGTCTCTTACTTCACTAAACTACTAGTCTAGTCTGCTTTCCAAAAATATGAGAAAATATTTCATGTTCTCAAAGATGAATTAAATCTTCGGGTAATTTACAGAATACAGTAATATAATTCTTAAAGGATTATTGGAATTAAATGCAACCTTATTTTTTTTCTTTTTAAATTCCAGTAAACTCTTTAAATGAAGCAGGGAACAGATCAAATAGTCATCAAGGGAGCTGAGTAATTCTTCATGAAATGTCTATGACTAGTGAAAGCCCTGTGGTTGCGGCAGGGATAATGCAGATGATGATGATCAGTAACAAGTATTGGTCAGCAATATACAAAACCCAAGACGTACATTGGAAGGAAACAGAAAGAAACTGTCTTCAGTTTTTTCTCATGGTGTCTTCTAACTCCTTGTGAGCTGGGGTTTGAGAATAAGGGTCTTTGCATCTCTGGTTGTAAATGTAGGAAGGTACACTTTGCTTGCTGACCCACATTTGATATCTCAGTATGTGGGGATCAGAGTGACAAAAACTTCAGATTCATTTCATTGCTTGAGTAGATTCTTGTCACTTTGCTGTAGTGAAGATTACATATTTTTTTAGAATCTGACCTGGCTACCATCTTCTGACTTTAGCCTCTCAGGTGATGTCAGAGGGATTGGGGGTGGGTACTATTCAATGTGCTGCAGTACAAAAACTGAATGACGTGGCACGGTCATAGTAATGCTCTTTCTGTCTCTTTCCTTTTCCTTTTTGGTGAATGAATAGTTTAGGCATTTGTGTAGAATAATGGCAGGTTTACTTGTGAGTGAGCCCAAGGAATTGCCCATGCATTGACCACTGACAAAATGCATGATGTCCGGACAGGACACGTAGGATACAAGAAAGAAAAAACTGTCAAATCTTGCCAGACATGGTAAGACAGTTTTGAAAATTTTCCTGCCTCTGAAAATGGTCTGTCAGTTACGATAGACCTTAGCCAAAGTTGTTTGCTCCAACATTGCTGATGCAACTTTGCATGATTGCCCAGGTAGCCAGCTGTCTCTGTCATTTGTTGCACATTTTGGAAGTTACTTGATTGCACTTCCTGCTTTCACAAGTAATATTATTTCCCTTTTAGGGTCTTTGATGGAGTTGAAGACTAAATAGTTCTAGTTACTTTCTTCTCATGACTTGGCCCAGTTGCTTATAATATAAGACATAAACTTCCTAAAATAGAATAATTATTGAAACATTTATCACATGTTTCTTGATTGATATTGTTTATGCTGTTGTATTTCTAATTTTTATACCTGATATTTGTTCTTATTGTATATAATTTTGTATTAGGCTTAAACCTCTTTTATTTAAACAAAAAAGGGAGGTGCTGTAGGGATTCCTGCAGTCAATAGCCTTTAAGTTACCCACCCAATTGGGTGTGGCCTCTTATGTGCCTATGTGAAGCTCTGGTCTGGCTTTTCTTCCGGTGGCGTGATTCAGTTCCTGTTCCCGTTCATGCAAAGGATTGTGATCTGTGAGTCTACCCCTAAATAAATAACCCTTGATTATACTCAACTCTGAGCTAGTGTGAGATTTCTTTTTAGTGTCCTTCTTCACCAATCATTTGTGCCACCACAAAATAGAGTTTATATCATATACATATTTCCTATTTTCAGATACAAAACAAATACTCCAATTTGAAATTATAAATAAAGAATGCTTGAAAATATATGGCTTCTAAAAGCTTACTGTGTGCCTAATGCACATTAATTTAATTTTTACAACTATCCTATTGACAAATCAATCATTAATCATATTTTTATTGATGATTTAGCCCAGTCTTTGAGAGATTTAATAACTTGTCCAATGCTATTAGCGGGTTTGAAACCTAGTTATATCAGAATACTAGAATTATTGGGCATAACAAATCTGCCCAGCTCTCTTTCTCTGCCCAATTCCATTTTTATTGTCTATGAATGAAAGAATGATAAAGGTAGTCTACAAAAAACAGAGTCCAAAACTTAATTATGTTACCTGTAAGTTTGAAGATTTCTTTGTTATCAAGGGATGATGGAGAGAGTATTTCAACGATGTTCTGACCTCTCTCCTTGGGAAAGAGCCAGTTTAAACAATAGCTAGGTATAGAGAATGAATGGAGTTCATTCCCATATTTATCAAGTAATAACTCTTGTATTTGGTCCGCTATTTTTGTGTCATTGTATTCAGTTCCCGCCCTTCATTCTTTTATCTTCATAGAGTTAGTTTCCTTCACGGCCAGTGCCTTTTAATTCCCAATATTTCCCCAAATTAGAGAAGTCAGTATATCAAATAAAGCTTCTTGTTATTTCAACAATAATTTTTATTGAATATTACCCCGTGTTGTTAATTTTTCACATCAAACCCAGGTTAATGAGGTAAGTAAAATAAGATACAGCTTCTGTTTCTAAGAAATGCGAACACTTCTGAGTGAATAATGCTGAATGAGTTTGAAGCCTCAAGCTAATATGTTAAATATTATCAAAGATTATGATCAACCAATTAAGAGAGCAGGTGGGAAGATGAGTCAATTTTGCCAAAAAGTTCAAGAAACGGTCACAAAAGAGAGTGCCTGGGGTGAGCGTTCAAGGTATGAATGAATGAACTTTACAATGCACAAATGTTTTCATAGGACAGAGACATAACAAACACATATGCAAGAATTCACAAGCATATGGCTGAGTCAGAATATATGCTAGGCAAGCAGAAAAGGACCAAACTAAAAGGGCAGGTCGGATCCTCAGGATGGCTGTAGTAAACCGATTCGGAAAATGTTTGTTGTGTTGGCGATAGCCCCACTCCTTTCAAGTGCTAAAGTAAGTCCTCTAGTGCACTGTCTCTACTTTTCCATTCACAATACCTCCTTAATCAGGTACTTGCTGTTCAACTGCCCCAACATACCCCAAATGGGGTTAATGTTTTACCTCACTGCCTCACTTTATTTTATATTTACTTTTAGTCAGTAAGCTTTAAAACATGTAATTTTCACTGGCTCATATTTAGTAGTAAAGGAATGAATGCAATATTCAATTTTCACCTGGACACTCAGGTCCATACTCAAAGTGATTGGAGTAAGAAAGAAGATAATATGAGTGAGTTTTTTTTCCTGATAATTTTTTTTTAACTTTCATAATGCTGAGAAATCTAAGCTGTGAATGTAGGAAGAATAAAGACTCTGAATGGTTTTCTAGAGCTATTCAGTGTTGTTGATACTGTAGAGGAGGGCTGAGAGAGGTCATGAGAAGCTGATATTTAATGGTGGAGTCTGCATGGCAAAGACCATTGCAGGGAGAGAATCTAGGCAGAAAGGATAAGCAAGAGAGAAGCTATTCAATCAAGAAAGGTAGACGTGAGGTTTTCTTATAGGCAGTATGGTGGGTATTAGCACAGTCTTGTCATAGTGTATATGAATCCCAGAAAGAATTGGAAAATAAAAGTCCCCCAAATAAGAATCACTTCAGAAAGACATCAGGTGTATAGAACACATAGAATACCCAGGTTTAATGTGATGTACATGGTAATGACATATCACTAAAGGGTTTATAAATAGAGGCTAATAAATTTGTCACTACTGAATAGCCCTTTCATTCCAAGTCCATACTCCATGCGGTATGTGCCTGAGGATCTGGGAGTACTTTTAACTTATATTGCTAAAGTTAAAAGAAGTCATTTGGGGTTGATGTTTGCAGAAGCTTGAATGGAGCCTGAGACAGAATGTATTCACATGTATACCTGTATATAGTTATATATAAGCATTCAGTGATAGAAGAATATCTATTCTTAAAAATATAAAAAGTTACTTCAGTCTCATGTATTCTTTAAAGGACAGATGAACCTCACCAGACTTTGGGATCCTCTTAAAATCTGTAGCTGTATTTTCAAATGCTTTGGGTTTGGCAGGTTGCAAAGCTAATATGTGCCAAGTCTTTTTCTCTCAATTTTTAAACCCACATGTACTTTAAGAGAGCTTTATACATATGGTTTTTATTCATTTACACTTAACTCATCAAAAAACCTTAAGGACATTTGAAGCCCGACAAACCTTCAGAGTCAGTATTATTCAGACTTTGGAAATTATTATTAAATGCTAACACTCAAGGGTAGCATTTATTTGCTAATCAGGAAAGGTTGTCTTACACATGTATCTAATCAAGTGTTTGTTTCATGAATGAATGGCTAGAGTTTAGTTTCAGGGTGAGAGCTAGATGCTGCTAATATTAGCCGCACTGCATCTTTTTTTTTTTTTTTTGAAGTGTCATCTATGGCTTCTCGTGAATCATCCAGGAGACTCTTAATTCTTTCAATAACCTATTAAATGGCTTTGTAATTCAGACAAGCACCAAATTAAACTACTCAGTTACAACATGGGTTTTTGAACCCATGTTGTTGACCTTGCTGACACGTGTAATTACCTCCCTCAGCGGTGAAGCTGTAGAGCGGGAAATGCCCTTCAGCAGCCAGCACACTAAGGGACAGACATAAGGAGCTGCATCTGTGCTGCCAAACATCAGTCAACACAGTGTAGTTGCATTTCTGCTATCTACTTGATATTTTCCTGTAGATATTTTTCCTCTGCTGCCAACAGGGAAAGATTATATTTATAAAATTTCCAAATTCACCATCTCCCGTAATACGAAATGAAACAAACGAGTAATATATAGATACATAGATAGACTGCTAGATGTAGATCTCTATGCCTATGTATATATATATATATATGCACATATGTATTTGTATACATTACACAGGAATAGGTGTATATAGGTAGATAAAATGTAAATGTATATATGTGTATATACGTCCATCTATATTTATCTATATATGAATATATCTTATTATCTCATTTGCTTCATTTCTTATTAGAGGAGAAGGTGAATTTGGGGATCTATGTCTATCTTTGTGGTTATGAAACAGGTAAAAATTTCTCAGTTTCCACAGTTTTGAAATGAAGAGACTATTTTAGTTACTAATTCTCAATCTAATGTTATTTGAAAGTATTTTAGGTAATCAGTAGTATTCTGCACAATAAGTGATGTGAAATCTATGATATGAGATTACCCTCTGTATGCTGTGAATACCATTGTTTACTAAAGTAAACTGTCTTAGGCCTTCACAGGGAATGGAGGTAGGTGGGGGAAACTAAGCCTAATGTTGGGAGAAAGGAGGTGGAGTTAAGAGAGAAGCCATGTAGCCACACTAGAGCCAGACAGAAATTTACCCAGTAAGCCACTGCCATGTGGCAATACACAGATTAATAGAAATGGGTTAGATTAATATGTAAACGTTAGCCAATAAGAAGCTAGAGTTAATGTGCCAAGCAGTGATTTAATTAATACAGTTTCTGTGTGATTATTTTGGAGCTAAGCTGCCAAGAACCAAGAGGTTTTATTATAACAAATCTACATGTCAGTAGAGAAGTGATTCTTTGATTCTTCTCACTTTAAATTTTTGACATGTTTATGTTTTTGATAATGTGAAAAAATAACATTATTTTAATAAGTGAAGGTTGGTTATTAGTTTTCCTAATACAATTAGGTATATATTATTTTTAAAAAGCTGTTCACTGATTGCAAAATGGGAATCATAATTTGTTTCAGAGATAGATCAAAGAATGCTCTGTGCTGAAAGGTTTTTTTTATTTGAGATGTCTTTTGAGACACAAGATCATTGTAGTAAGCATTTCTTAAAGATATTCCTTACTTCATAGATTTGTCTCCTTTGAAAGTTTCTCCTAGTGTTCATGAAAATGTCTGCTCTGTGAAGATGATAAGTTGATTGTCTTCTTGGAAACAAAAGTTCTCTATGCTATATATATTTAAGAATTCATATAAGCAGGAACAAGATGTGAGACTGATTCAGTGTGCCAACCCTATGACCTACGGTGTGTTCCATATTGTGGAAAATATATAGTATCTTTTTTAGACTAGACAACTGTGGTAGAGGCTCTTTTATATAATATCCATGCATCTGTCTTGACAACTTAATTGATGCTCTCTGTTTTCTCTCTTAATTATTGACAATTAGTGTCTTGGCATATATAGCCACAGGTGTTCCTCTACTGTGTGTCTGCACATTTCTCCTTCTGGTTGAGTTATGTACCTAAGAGTCATTTGTGTCTGCTTCCAAACAAGTTCTTGTTATAGTAATTATGGATTCTATTAAAATATTACATGAAATGAGAAAGAATGATTGTGGAATGAATATTGAAGATACTAACAAAACAAAACACAGTTCTTTATGTAGGTTTAATAATTACAGTTTGTTCTTTGAGAGGAATTGAGTTATGACTTTTTTTGCCTTTACTGTTAGTTATCCATCCCCCATTTTTTTTCTATTCTACTATTCTTTCATCCCTCACCCCCACTTAATCCTTCCTGTTCCATTATTTCCCCTTCTTGCCTTGTATCACTGCATTTTTTTTCTTCCCTGAAAGTGATTGTGACATAAAACCTAGGCAAGCTCGAGCCACATAAAATCCCACCATGGAGTAGGGAAGTGAGCGTGAAGTCCCATCCATACCTATGTGAGGAGCTACTGGTAACTGCTAGCGGCTGGGAGTGTGAGAGTTAATTTCTTTATGGCCGTGGTCTCTGATATGTGCAACACACTTCAGTGGGTGGTTACATGGACAAGAGTCTAAATATAGTGCTGATTATACTCTGTGAACTTATAAAATGAATGAGGACATAGTTTTGGGTGGGCATGAAATCAGGGTGGGTATGAGAGGAGAGTAGGTAGGGAGAAGAATATGATCAAAATGCACTGCGTGAAATTCTCAAAGATCTAAATAGAAAGAACTAACTAAATTAGGATTCAACAAAATAATTTTTAATATTAAGAAACTATAGTGAACTATTTTCATTTCCAAGAAATCTTGAAGATGGATTTTTACCTCAAATGAGCTTGAAGAAAACATGATTCACCTTATGTCAATAATAACATTTTTATCTTCATTAATATTGGGGTGTACCTCATTGTTAGGACAATTTCCTAATATGTGTAAGGTGCTAAATTCAATCCCAGCACTAAAGAAGCAAAACAAGAGAAAAAATAATTTTTTTCAAAAACACAATTCTCAAAAGGTAGCGTAACATTTTATTTATTGCATCCAATATGAGTGAAAAAGTCCTGAACCCAAATCAAGTTTTAACCATGCACATACATACATATTAGTGTCTGCGTTTGATTTAAGAAGTATACACATCAAGTTTTATGATTACTTTCATTTTTACTGGCATTTGATCATCCTGGTTAGGAAACTTCTACCTTAGTTTTGTTCCTTATGATATGAGTTTGACTTAGCATTAGTTCTCAAGTTTATGATAGTGGTAATTTATTTGTGTCCATCTTTTTACCAGCAGGTCACTCTAGGCTCTAGGTTATGTCCTTTTCTTTTCTTAAGATATTCTTGTCTGCCAATATTTCATGGTGTATTTTCCATTTTTTTGTAGTTATTTCTTTCTTACCTTACTTTGTGGTTAGAAAAGCCTGTATTGATTTTTAATGAATCAATAATTAACTGTAAAGGGACATAAAAGTTTCTATGATCAACCACAAGGAAATGAGATCACAAATACAATGTTGAAATGAGAGCTGGTGGGGGGAAAAGCTAAATTTAAATGTAAATAATGTAATTGACAAAGTTTATGGTCTTGTATAAACTATCTCAATTCCTGATCTTTTGTTTCTTTGTTTCTAAGTGGGCTCTGACAGAACCATTCTAGAAAAGGAAACAAGCAGAGCATATGTTGGAGCAGCTGAGCTGTGGTCACATGGTATGTTCCGTAGGAACTAAATGGCATTAGCCACCACATACTAGACTTGAGAATAGAGTATGAAGGACGGTCTTGGACTAGTGAATGTATTACGTGGGAATCTGGGAGGAGAACTGCAATCAGATTGCTTACTTACATATCAAACTAGATCCCCTAACTTGGGAATATTTGAGTATACGTCTGAAGTAGAGATAGGGGTGACTTATTACTCAGAATACAAGACCTAACCATTTGACTTGCAGCTGTAGGCCAATGCTGCTGCTGCTAATGCTTTCCTGGATATGAATGTGGTATGACTGTTTTCTGTTGTCTTCTATCCTCATATGTTATAAAAGCTAAACGTTCTTCATGTAGATTGAACCAAAGTTGCCTCTGTTTCTTGCTCTGAAATAACCCTCTGTATTGTACTAAAGTAAAAAAAAATCATGTTCTCAGAAAACTTAGTGTAATCTTAAAGAATTCTGGGAGAATTATAAATATTTTTGATCATCTGTAAACCATAAGAAAGAATATGGTTGACCAGAAGTGGTGTTTGTTAGTTATAGTACTTTTCATGTAATACTTTTAACGATTATGTTAGAAAGATATGAATTTTAATTTGTTTAGAAGAAACTTTCCAAATTGAAGCGAAGTCTTTATAGGATATCATAAATCATGCCCATGAGTTAATAAAGTCCACTTCCAGAAGATGACACTCTTCCAGATCCCCCCACTTCCTCCATATCAAAATCATTGCTTGTGTCCCATGGTCAGATTCATTGATTATCTTGAGCATCCATGTTTCATTTTCAGCCAACCCAAGACATATTCAACAAATTCAAAAATTAACCTGGCAAGGTGACAGCTTCCTTGGGTTTCTCTGCTGGAAGAAGTCACCTTGTTCTTGATTCCTGAAGAAGCAGAAAAGGAGGAGCGTGGATGCTGGTAGGAGAAGCTGGACTGCTCTGTCAGTGAGCAGAATGGAACTAAGAGCTTAAGTTGGTCAGGAAGAACAACTTTTGCTAAATTGAGAGCAGCCACAGCGGGTACCACTTCTCACTCTTTTGGTTCTTGGAACCAGCTGTCTCTACTGATATTGATGCTAAAATTGAAAGGTTTTGTTTTTCTACGAAATTGAGGGTCAGATTTTATTAAATTGTTAACTTCCAAGAAAGAAATACTTGTTCAGCAACTAACCAATAGAGCTTTGACTGTTATCTGGTTTTAGGAATGTTTAGAAGGCGCTCTGCCTTGTTGGTTGGTTTATAACTGTGTGTGTGTGTGTGTGTGTGTGTGTGTGTGTGTGTGCGTGCGTGTGTGTGTGTGTGTGTGTGTATTATCAACTGTCCACTCCTCCAGTGTGTGTCATCCATTGCATAAATACATGAAACTTAGTTACACCCAAGACAAATACACAATTGCCTCTTTCCTCTCTCCCCTCTTCCCCTCCGTTTTTGAAATGCTGGGAATAGAACTTGGGGCCTTTTATACATGCTAAGCAAGTACTCTACTACTGAACTATATGCCTTTCCTCCCTTCCCCCCACACACATAAAAATCCACAAAATTACATAGGTAAATTTCAGGTCCTTTTATAAATACCCTAGGCAAGATGATTAACCAATTCCCCATTTGTGATATGAAGCATGTTGTCCTCTAGAGGATTTCTGTGATAGCTGAACAGAGTCGTCTTCTCTTCAGCTTGTATTTCTGGGATGGCATGTGAGAACAGACAGCTCCAAGCACAGAGTGTGGCATTTAGAATCACTCTTGGCTCTGGGCCAAATTGAATCCTCATATGACTTGACAAAGGGGGGGGGGCAGAATAAAAGGTGTGGACTGGCCACCTAGATCTTCCACCTTCTTGACTTTTCTCAGAACCTGTCATTTTCCTCGGGCTGCGAAAACAGAAAGAATCCCTTTCCTTCTCACTCAAATTGAGCATAACGGCAGAGCAGATGGTGCTGGTCAGTTAAGTAACAGCAGAACACAGGGAACAATTTGTTTTCAAAAACAAATGGCTCTTCTTGGAAGGTACAGTCTAATAGGGCTGACAGAAATCAAATTCAGAGAAATTCTCTCTAAGCAAGCAGTCAGCTAGCCTTTTCCCTAAACTATCCTGCAAGGGATTCAGAGATCCTTCTCTTCTTTTCTCTTTATGCTGAGGGCAGTAGGCCTTGCAGAAAAAGACAATAATGAATAATAATGACCAATCCAAGCTCATGAATATTATTGTATGTTTCTGTTTTCATAGAAACTACCTGGCCTCACAAATTTTCTTAATAAAGCACAAAAAAGCCAGAGAATTTATGCTGGAAAAAAAGGGTCAAAAATTTTAGTCACTTTGCTGAGGTCAAGAAGTAATAAGCACAATGTTTCAATGTTTAATATTGCCCCATTTATTGTTAACTTATTCATCCAAGTGCACATGTATACTGTTTTCACTGTTTGTGCTCAGCCTGGAGATCATGCAGTGAACCAGCGCATCATATCTTTTACTTACAAGGAGACTGTAGCTTAGAAGATTGAGACAAATAGCTAATGGCAACAAAATATAACATCAATGGGTAAAAACATAGGACCAGCCATCTAATGTAGCCTGTAAGCAGAGAAGGCAGTAGCTATGGAAAAGAATCGGCTTCTGGTTCAGTGAGATAGATCAGTAGTAAATGCACTTACTACCAACCCCGAAAGCCTGGGTTGGGTCAATGGGACCCACATGAAGGAGAGAACCAAAAATGCAAGTTTTTTTCCATCCTCCATACATGTGCTGTGGCCTGCATGTGCCATACCCCACCATACATAAGGATAATTTTACAAAGTTTTTGCTATTGTTGCTAAAAGAACATGTTTCTCAAAATTGTATTGGGTTGAGATAAACATTCATGAGAAATTATCAAGGTAGAAATGTTGGGGCTAGAAAGAGAGGAGAGAAAAGGAAAAAAAAATAACATTCCAGGTAGGAAAGGCAGTCATTATCTCTTCAGCATGTATTCCAAGGATGACATGCCAATACAGACAGAACCCCAGGACTGGATGCAATGACTTGGGGTGTCTGAGAATATACAGGGCACTGATAATGTTTATGGATCTGGCACAGAAGGTAGGCAGTAGAAGCCTGAAAGCGTATCATCATAAAACCACATTTAGTACAGGAGTTTGGGGGATACCTCAAAGGTAATGAGGAAATCTGGAAGGTTTTCCAACATGTAATGGATTACTTGGCTCAAGAATATAAATTAAAACCAAAGGCAGCAGCTCTAGTTAGAACTACTAGTAAGTGATTTAGATTTGGATTCAGGTAGTAAGGAGGTGACAGGCTGGATTTGTTCCAATGACATTTAGAAATATACTCGATTAGGACTTGTAAGGATGCAAATACCATAGATTGGTGTCAATCAGGACAAGATTCATACTTGTAGGAACTAAGGTATGTGGTGATTCTTCATTTTCTCCTCAAAGTTTTATTGTAGGCTACCTTGACATCACACTTTGGACACTACCCTACATGAGAGGCCTGACAGCAAGAGACTTCATTACCATTTCAGAGTACTGTGAACTATTGCAGAATATCCTTTACACTGTGTGAATATGTGTCACTGTGGCTGGTTTAATAAAGGGATGAATGGCCAATAGCTAGCTAAGCAGGAAGAGGTAAGGTGGAACTTCCAGGCAGAGAGAAATAGGAATCAAATCTATGTGTGGGAGAAATGCCAGAGGACCCAGAGAGTAAATAGGAGCTACAAACAGGAGATGCAAGGTGGAACAGAGGCAAAACGCATAAGGCAAAATGTAGATAATATAAATGGGTTAATTTAGGTTGTAAATTAGGACAAGCCTAAGCTATAGGCTGAGCTTTCATAATAAGTCTCCTTGTCATTTGTTTTTGTCAGCTGGTAGCCCAAAGAAAAATCTGTTGTAGTGAGTGGCATCTAGGACACCATCATAGTAGAATTTAAATTGTTTTGAAATTAGATAAAAAGGCAAACAGTATAGCAGTACTTACTTCCCCTCAGAACAGGTGTGTGGTATATACGGGAAAGATTTTAATTCCCTGTAAAAGCATTAAGGTCTCAATCCTTGTTGTTACGTTACATCAACAGTCCAGTCACCTGTGAAGGAAAGAAGGTATGTTCTGAATTATAGACCTTATCTTTAGGTACAGAGCACATGTATGTTTGTGTGTACATAAGAGCTAAGGAAGATTTTCAACATATCTGTTCCTTTCCACTCATGTTATCAAAAATAACGATGGAGTGATGATTTGGGTGTATATGTTCACTAAGAGCCAAAGAGCACATCATCACTGTAACCAGTTTTGTAACTACTAGATCATTATTGGTGCCCCGTGAAAATACCACAAACTATTGTCTTTCCCATGCACTAACTTTTGTCCTCATTTTAGTTTTAAAGAAGGAAACTGTTTTTTCCAGTTGCCTTACAGAAAAAAAAAAAAGGTTTTGGGATGTTTAAATGACTTAACTTTTACTAAGGTGACAATGAAAAATGAATATAGCTTTTTTTTTATTAGGGTAAGGATTTTATTGTGCGTGAGAGAGAGAAAATATCCAGAGGCATCTGGAAGAGTCCAGAGTGGAGAGAAAGAGAATGCAGCAGCCGAGACACGACCAGAGTTAGGGCAGAGGGAGAGAACAGTGGAGACGGAGAGAGCGAGGGAGCGAGCGAGAGCGAGAGAGAGATGAACATAGCTTTCTAATAAATCCACACAACCCCAAGCTCCCTGCCCTTTCTACTGCATGATGCTAGTATTCATAGGCTCTTTTAATCAGAGAAGAGTTTCTAAAGAACTTGGTTGAATTAGAGTCCATTTGGGATCAGGACTCATTTGATGTCAAAGAGAAATAACAATCTTTCCTCTGAGCCTTCTACATATAAAGTTGGTGAATCCTCACTTGTGGCTGGGGATCTGAGTGTTTTATAGTAAATATAAAATACCAAAACTTTTCACCAAAAAGTTGTAGGGTCATATAATCTCAAAAGAATGAAGTAATACTGTAACCATAATCTATATTACTTTTTCTTTTTAAAAAGTATATAAGTGCGTTGTAGTGTATTATAATCTCCTCAGTTTTTACTCTACCTTTCATAACTTTATTAGAAAAGTTATTTTTCCTTAATATGAAAGATTATTAAGGTAGACCTCTCCTTTCCAGTCTACATGATCCACTCTATCACAGTGACCAATTTAAGATTGGGTAATCCTTGGACTCTTAAGCAGTGTTACTTGGCAGGCCAACCCCCTGTGAGGCTCGGAGAGAGGCAGCGCCATTTGGCATGGCTAAATTCTGTGGTGTGTTGGAGTTTTCTCTCAATGCGCATTACATTATGAAAGAAAAAAGTTACGGCTCATGACCAGCAGCTGTTTCTCTGGAGAAAACAATGTAGTGTATTTTTTTCTGCTTAGCACGCTGGAGTCCTGTGCTGTGTGAGCCCAAGATGAGCACTTGGCATCTTATGGAAAGTACTTAATCCTTGAAAACACATGCAAAATACAGTCATTTGTTCACATGCTCATTTGTGTCCATCTGTTCTCGAGGGTCCCTTAGCCTTGTATCCATCCATTCGCTCACTCAACTGCTCATACATTATCGTTGTGATTATATTTACTACGAAAATTTCCATGTATCTGCTTGCACACAGTCTGTGATACTATGGCATTTGTTATATCCTCTTTTCACACTTGTGTACAAACTTTAACACTGCTGTGACAGCAGACACAAAATCTGTTACAATTATCTTTCTTCATTATTTCTTCTTTTACCTAACAAATAGGGACGTATGGTGACCAAACATCTAGAAGATGGGCTGTAGGAAAATATAACTTTTCATTCTTCATGGTCTAGTGGGAAGCAGCTGAAACTCTGATGGGATGCATGTACCCTCAATATAAATCCTTGTCTCCTTCTCACATGTTCTGTGGCCTTTAGGCAACAGACTGGAAGGTAGAGGAGAAATCACAAATCCACAAGTCTGATTTGGTCCTCATGGTTTTGCTTTGCCTACCTTCCTAGCCCTAGCTCTTGCACTGAAACTTTCCAGTTAATTGGATAAAGTATATTTATTTATTTATTTATTTATTTATTTATTTATTTATTTATTTTGGTCTTTCGAGACAGGGATTCTCTGTGGCTTTGGAGCCTGTCCTGGAACTAGCTCTGTAGACCAGGCTGGCCTCGAACTCACAGAGATCTGCCTGCCTCTGCCTCCCGAGTGCTGGGATTAAAGTCATGTGCCACCACTGCCCGGCTAAAGTATAATTATTAATAAGTGATGGGCAGAAGCATCCTATTCATGAGCAATGAAAGAAACAATGAAGCCACCAATTCTGCCAGGCTAACCTCCTTCGTCTTACCAGTTTTTGCTTGATATTACTAATTCTTTTCTCTAATTCCCAGGGAAACTTCTGTGTGCTAGCCAATGAAATGAAAATATGACTTATTATTTTTTACTTTAAACATAATTCTTTATTTATTCTTTGGAAATTTCACGACATTCACCCCAATTCTGCTCAACTTTTAGTCTCTCTATATTAGTAAAAAAAATAACAAAACAAAACAAGCAGTCAAAACCCACCCCTCCCCCATCTTCCCAGCATCTCTTCCTGCATCCTAGTGGCACAGGGAGCTGTGGCATGTCACACAGTATATCCCATTTGTCCAATCAGCCCCACCAGCTAAATGTTCATTACAATGATTCATTGGTCTGGTTCAAGGCCTCTAGTTTCTAGCACACCATCATCGCTGGACCCTCATCAAAATTCCTCTTAGATATCCTATGTTGCTCGGAGTCACGGAGATTCTGCAGTTATCATTCTTAACTCTTGAGCTTGTCTTTAAATGTATCCAACAGAAGTGTACCAAGAAGAGAAGGTGAAATGCAAGTTGTATGAGTATGCTTAGAAAAGGTATACTTGCCCTGGTGGAAGTAGAACAAAATCTTCATAGAGAAGACCACTAACCTGGGCAAGGGGAGTATAATTCACCAGAAGTTCAAATACTGGATTCTGAGGCAAATGTCATGTCCAATATGTCTTGGTTCTGGAAGTCTGACATAGAAGATGAGAGACTGAAGGAAGGATAGACACAAAAACACACGCACAGAAAAACTGGGTTTGGACGGCTTCTGCTTATTTTACTCTGGGGGAGTACCTACTAAGCAAGCAACCTGGGACCCCAGCACATTCACTATGTACAGCACCACAGGAAGGACATGGCTAGTTTCAGTAGGAGGTCTCTGTAGGATAGCAATCTCAGACTGGCTACAGCAAAGAGAAGGAAGCTGTAGCTGATGCTTTCACACACAGACCAGTATTAGTGGTTTGACCATTTCCTGAGCCTGATCTGAGAAAGGCTTGGTCAATTCCCATATATCTCATACTTTAGTCCCTTGTAATGATACACATTCCTGGAGGGCTTCTTTCTTATTTATTTATTTATTTATTTATTTATTTATTTATTTATTTATTTATTTATTTTGTTCTGTAGAACTTTTTCTGTTCCCCAAGAAAAGAAATGACTAATTCTATCTTAATTCTGCTGCTAACTGCCTGTGTAAATGACTATATGGCTTCTCAGAGCCTCAGTTTCTCCATCAATCAAATAAAAAATGTCACAGTCACTATTGCTATCGAACTACTATAAAGATTTGACAAAATGATAAAAAGTAGAATAACCACAACCGAATTTTGCCAGGAACTTTCTATTTTCTGTTGTTATTCTGTATTCTTCATTTGTTGTTGCAGCAGCATTCCAAGATGAGTGTCAAGATTATCCCCATTGGTCAGATGAGGACACAGGGGTATCGGCAGTTGAAATAATTCAATCAGACTGCTTGAATAGTCCATAATAGAGCTTCCTACAAACTCATCTACTCTAGCTGTAGATGCTATAGTCTGTCCCAATAATCTATACTCTGAGTTATGCACATTTATGCATGCAATGAATATTTAGTAACTGATAAGCAGGTTGCAGATATTAGAATATGTAATGTTTGTTAAATAACTGATTGTTTAATATAACCTCTTAGAGTTTTCTAGCACAGCCTTAGTGCAACCTCACCTTGTTTCTTCTCCCAGCTAGTGTATCATTTTTCTAATTCTCTGTGTCCCAAGGTGAACCCAATGAACTTTCAGGTCACTCCACTATTCAAAATTCTCCAGTGGCTCATCGTACAAGAGATAATGTTTGTTATATTACTGTTGCTATGGCACGTGAGGCTTCCAGGATTTGTCATTATTTCCTCAACAACATCCGTTCATGTCACCTCTCCACAGCCAGCTCACCCTCCAGATATACTGAGATGCACGTGGCTCCTCAGTCTTCATGTCTGTGCACATACTTGCCTTTCTTTTTGAAATGTCTTCTAATCTGGGCTCAACAGCCCACTTTTCAGAAGAGATAGCATGCCTCTTTCTGCCTCTGTCATACTTTTGTGATATTCCCTAAATCATTTGAATTTAATTAGAATAAAAATCAGATCCCATGTCTTTGTCCCATACCCCATCCCACATCTCCTCATTCATGTCATATGTGTTTCTCTCTCTGCTTCTCATCTGTGCATCTCCTCTTTTATGTCATGTGCATATTGCAGATTAATCTCTGCATGTATGAAGTAAATTCTGGTATCTTCTAGGCTCATATCCAGGATTGATAGGAAAACATATTCTGTATCAGCAATTCTAATTGCATTCTTCCCTCAACACTTGACGTTGGAAGGAACATGTGTACTAAATTACAAAATCCAGTAGTAGCAAAATGTCTAGCTTTTCTAGAGATCAATGGAATGGGGAGGGTTGCAGTGATTTAAAAACGATAGATATGTTCACTGTTGGGATACACTTGGACTTCCTAGTTCTACACTACACTACACACACACACACAGAGAGAGAGAGAGAGAGAGAGAGAGAGGGAGAGAGAGAGAGAGAGAGAGAGAGAGAGAGAGAGAGAGACCCAGAGATCCACATAGACATACACAAACACGCAAACATGTGGAGTAAATATTCTCAGTCCCCGTGTGAGCCGTGCTCAGTAGCTTTCAATGAGTAGGTGAACATGACTCTGCACTTACATTGATTCATTGATATATGCAGAGAGCAAGAAGAGAAAAAATCCCTTTATTTTCTTGCAGAAAGAAAATGCTACATGAGTCAGCTTATCCTTGACATTCAGTGTAGTCGTAGGCCTTGTAATGAAATGTATTATGTATCCTCAAGCAGACAAACATTGGAAGATTGTTTTCATTTTACTAACACAGTTTATTATACATTCTGATGGACTCCATGAGTCACTGGGACTCAAGGTTATGGCAAAATAAGAAGGAAAAAATTCAATGTTGATTTTGGAGGACAGCTTTGTTCTGGGTCTTCTTTTCCTTCCACAACTAACATGCTTTTATTTCAAAACTTTATTCTTGACTGGTAGATACCTTTAACCTTATAGCATTTTCAGTGATACAAATGAGAAAGCAGCCAAGGCCATTAGAATAGTCAGAGATGTAGTTGCTATGAAATTACATAAACAATCAAATAAAATACTAAAGATTAGCCAAGTCAGTGGTGGGAAACCCATCAGAGAAAATTATGTCAACTTTGGTATGTTTCTTTATTCAACAGAAAAGGAAGCGAGCTTATATACCCTGCTCAAGGCTATGAAGTGATAGACTCAACAGACAAACTAGTTGGGCACCATGCAAACCATTCTCTGCATATTAAGTATTTACCATCGAATCACAAGGTGTTTTCCTAAGGAAAATTAAACCTACAAAGGTAATGATAGATAGGCAAGGACAGGGGGATTATTCAAGGGTTTTGGCTGACTCCCAGACCCCACTGGTAGCCTCTGGGGATGAATGGAATTCCACATCATGGGTTGGAAAGGGCATAGTCACAGCAAAATGGCAGCACAGAAGATAAAGAGCTAATTATTCATTTTAGTGTTTTATAGATATACAACTGTGAAATTGCTGACTGTTTTAGAAGACCAAATCTAGGAGGTGTGAAGATGGTGGTTGGCTATTCAGTACTGAGGAAGCTGAAATACCACTAAGGTACTCCGAGGAATTTCCACTGTTAAAATCGATGAGGTTGCAAGACAAGGAATTAAGGAGTCCATAAATAGATTGACTTCGAGGTGACCAAAATGAGATAGTAAATAACTCAGATTAAAAAAAAATGTTGAAATCTTAGAAGTTTATCAATATCATTTTAATCATCATCTGGGCATGGACTTTGAACCATGACATTTTAACTGCATTATCTCTCATGCTGTATCCAAAAGTGACACCGTACAAATACCCAGTAATTAGAAGAATCTTTCTATAAACTCCATATATTCCAATTTAATTTTAACACCCATCATAAAAATATGTCTACAGCATCTAACCAGCAATTGAGCACATATGTTTGCCTTAAAAATCAAGGTAACTGCTGCTAAGAAAGTCATTTTTCAAGAGTTTGCAGAGATTTAATTTTTTAGTGACCCAATGACTTGGAAGAAATGAATAATTGTGTCTAAATTTATGAACTCGGGGTAGCATTATTCCAACCCAATCTACCTAAATTTTGCTCATGTTTCCTGACCCATCATATAGAGTGCAAATTCAGCAATAGGAGCAGAAGGGGCTTCCATCACCCAAAGAGATTTGGATATATATGATATGTTTCAAGTGTTTGATTTAGTTGCTAAAAGCTAAAACACAAAACCAAATTTGCCCATCTGTAATCACAAAAAAATATCAAAGAGACTATAGGTTTACACTGTTTTTGTTTTTCAGAAGACCATCTTCAAATGGAAAAAATAAAGCCCTCAATGTGTTCATTACAGTATAATCAAATGGATTTAATTGCAATGGAATTATTGAATTTATACCTAGATACCTAAATCTTCCATGCTTATTAGGGCTAAGAAGTCTAAGATTCCTAAGACTGCTTAATTGCATTGTCTGTTTTATTTTACATCATAGATTCTACTTATTTCGCAGCTTATTATATATTGTTTCCTATGAAAGTTATTCCAACTAAATTTCCTTAAGAAAGAGAATTTAACCTTAATCCTGTCTGGATATAGTCTGAGACTTGTGTTACATAATGAGTAAATGACTTTGAACAATGTGTCGAATAAGACTTGTAAATCCCACATTGTTCACAGATTATACAATTAGCACATGCAGTCACCCATTCAACAAATATTTATTCTGTTTCTGTATATACCAGATTAGTGTATGTCTAGCTTGTTAGCAATTCTGATTCAATGACTCCTGATAAATGAACTCTCATCAGGAAAGGATGAACGCGAAGGGCTACACAGATGCATCCATTCCAAGACAGAAAAATAAAAACTCAATATTATTATATAGGAATATCTTATTTTTTATTTTTTTCTCATTTCTCACAATTTTCACTAATAAATACTTATCATATTTATCATGAGAAAAACAAGAGTTATTGGAAATATGTTGTTTTAGTCTTATTTTAATTAGGTTTGTCATTAGCTTTACCAATTCAACATTTTTCTTCCTCTGCTATTCTCTGATATCTTCCCTCTTGGCAAAAATACTTTAGTTCATAGTCATAATTTAATCCTTTCTAGGTCTGATTCTTATCTCTTTCTGAAAATAGATAATTTTGTTTTATTTTAGCAAATCTTATTTTTGGTTGAAAGCCTATCCTTTACTGGCTGGGCCATTTTATTTTTCTAGGGGAGGGGTGTTTCAGTGGCTGAGGGCAGATATGAAGGGACAGGGAAATGAATGGGATTGAGATGCATGATGTGAAAGGTGCAAAGAATAAATAAAAAGAAAGCTAAAATAAAAACAAATGTTAAGTGTCAAGTTAAAATACTGCATGTACATCAAGCATGAAAGAGAAAGAGTTGACTCAAGTGTTCACCTTACCTTCACCCATGATAAATTGAAGACAATTTCCTTGTTAGTAAAAATGGAAACAATAATAACTTTATTATGCTTTTTGTGTGTGTGTGTGGCATTAACCTAGAACTAAATGGACCTTTGAGCTGGTGAAGTTATTGCTTCCTCCTTCTCTGGCCTTCCAAAATTCAGTGACTGTTCTCAAGAAAGAATCTAACCTATAAAGCACAGCAATGAAGTCTAATTGTTTGCTTTAAGCTTAAGCCACCTTGATAAACTGGGGAATTGAAGAGGACATAGCTCAGGAGCTCCCAATTATTGGTTCACTATTAAGCTTTCCAGGAAAAGAAAGCATTATTTCTCTTTGAGTAAGAGTCAGAAATTCAATAAGAGGAGGCCTGGAGAGATGGCTCCGAGGTTAAGAGCACTAGTTGCTCTTCCAGAGGTCCTGAATTCAATTCCCAGCAACTACATGGTGGCTCACAGCCATCTGTAATGAGATCTGGGCATACAAGCAGACAGAATACTGTAAACATAATAAATAAATAAATAAATAAATAAATAAATAAATAAATCTTTTTAAAAAATCAATAAGAGTACTACATTGTAAGACTAAGAAATAATAAGACAGTGTACTTCTTTAGATTAATAGGGGTATTGATTATTTATATATACAATTATCAGAATGTACTATGAGCTTAAACCAAGAAGGTACTATTACTTGGAATGCTTACCAATTCTGTAAGTGTACATTTGAAATGTAAACACGTTCAAACTGTTAACAAAATAAGTCAGATACTCTGGTGCATAGGCGAAAGAAGCAAGTTAATGTTTAAAGCTAGGCACATTCTTAGTTCTTTTTAAATTACTTTGTCACTCTACTATTTATTCATGCACCCATGCTGTGTGTTTATGTGTATATGTGTGAGTGTTCACATGATGATCAGAGAACAACGTGTTGGAGTTGGTTGTTGCCTTCCACCATTAGGTTGCCTAATACCAACTCAGACCGTCAGTCTGTAGCAAGCACCAAATGAGCCACCTTGCTGTCCTAGAATTTTAAAATATGGTCTTTTGGTCTGAACATAAAATGCCTCTCCAGACTCTGATGTCTTTGAAAACTTGTTTTCTATCCTGTTTCCAAAGGTTATGGAACCTTTGATTAGTGGATCCTCAATGGAGGAGGTAGTTATAGGATTTAGGCCTTGAAATTCTATACCTTGGCCCTATTTTCCTGTCTACTCTTGGTTTCCTGACTACAGATGCAATGCGACCAGATGCCTTCTACTCTTGCTTCAATGCCTTTCCCATTGTGATAGACTTCAGCTCCTGGCACTATAGGCCAAAATAAGTTTTCATCCTTAAGGTTGCTTTTTTTGTCATGTATTTTATCACAGAAACAAGAAAATTGATGAATATATGGTATGTCTGTATTGTATCTATGGGAGAGGTATTGAAAATAGAAATTTAGGAGCAAACAAATTAGGATATTTTTTTCCCGAAGACAAGGAGAGTAACCCAAATTTGAAAATAGCCCTGTCTCAGAGTTTCTATTACTCTGACGAGACACCATGAACATGACAACTTTTATAAAGGAAAATATTTAACTGGGGCTGGTTTATAGTTTCAGAGGTTTAGTCCATTATCATTATGATGGAATATAGCAGTGTTCAAGCAGACATGGTGCTAGAAAAGTAATGGAGAGTTCTATATCTTCATCCTCAGACAGCAGAAGGAATCTGTGACACTTGACATAGCTTGAGTATATGAGACCTCAAAGCCCTACCCTACAGTGATACATTTTCTTCAATAAGGCCACACATGTAGACAGAGTTTCTATCCCACCTGGTCCTGCAGCCATTCAGTCCCAAGGAAATACACACAGGTTTATATCAATTATAAACCATTTGGCCTGTTAGCTCAGGCTTATTATTAACTAGTTTTTACAACTTAAATTAACCCATAATTCTTATGTGTGTTCATCCATGTGGCTTGGTACCTTACTCAGTGCATCATTCTCATCTTGCTTTCTCTCTCTGGTGACTGACTCTCTCTGCCTTTCCTTTTCCCAGAATTCTCTTTATCTTGTTGCCCTGCCTATACTTCCTGACTGACTGCTGGCCAACCAGTGTTTTATTAAACGAACATGAGTGAAAATATATTATACAAAAGCTTTATTCTACAGCCATTCCCCTTTTTTTTTCTTTTAAAACAAATCACTGAATCTATTCTCCTTTGTTCAACATTTCTCCTGACTATTATCCCTAACTACTTGTAACCAACATTTTAAACAAAGACAAGCATCCATAATCCATTTTTGGGAATGTGTGTGTAAGTTTTCTAGGCTATTAGAGCATGAGACTCTTAATTTTAGGGTCATAGATTTAGGCCCCATTTTGGGCACCATTTGTAGACAGAGTTTATACCAGTCCTATTCCCACAGCCATTCAGTTCTAAAAAATACACAGAGGCTTATGTTAATTATAAACTGTTTGGCCTATTAGTTCAGGACTGTTATTAACTAGCTCTTACAACTTAAATTAACCCATAATTATTAATTAAGTTTAGTCATGTGACTTGGTACCTTACTCAGTGCAGCATCCTCATTTTGTTTTTTCTGTGTCTGGACAATGACTGACTGTCTGATTTTCATCTTTCCAGAATTCTCTTCATCTCATTGTCCTGCCTGGATACTGGATAATCAGCATTTTATTAAAACAATATGAGTGACAAATCTTAACAATATACAAAAGCATTATCCCACAGCACAACCTACTCCAATAAAACCATACCACCTTATGGTGCCTATTCACTATGCAAACCATTTCCTTTCAAACCACGAAAAACCCTGATACAATTTCAAATCTTTCTAGTCTATAGCATATATTTCCCTGCTATAGATGAAGAATTCAGAACATCTCAAATTTCCTTCTTATTGTATCTCACAGACCTAGGCATTGGCATTCCATCAAACAATTTTTTTTTTTTTGTTTTTCGAGACAGGGTTTCTCTGTGGCTTTGGAGCCTGTCCTGGAACTAGCTCTTGTAGACCAGGCTGGTCTCGAACTCACAGAGACCCACCTGCCTCTGCCTCCCAAGTGCTGGGATGAAAGGCGTGTGCCACCACCACTCGGCCATACCATCAAATAATTAAATACTTATTTCATGACATTTATTTCTTCACTAAATAGGTACTATGTATTCATCAAAGAGATGGGAAGTTAACTGAAATTTGAGAAACGGACAGGATTTCTTACTCTAAGTGGTTGATTGTAGCTTGCTCTTTGCATGTGCCTGAGTAAAAGTATTTTCTGTCATAAGAAACAATGATGCAAAATATCAGTCTCATTTTGCCAGAGACTTTGCAAGTACATTACCTGAAGTTAGTCATGATACTCAAATGGTTTGTAAGAGCACCTTAAACAAGGCACATGCGCCATGAAATTGCATGCTTACCTCAGGATTCTGGAATGTTCTCAAGCAGTTGCTTACCTTTGGCTGAGTTTCCCGACTGGATGAAAGGGGATTTCCAACCATTTAACACGTGGGGCTTATCTTGAATTGTGTCAACAAGGAGCATGAGGACTAGAACACTGTTAGAGAGAGAGAAAGAGAAATGACTATGTACATCACGAATAACTGTTTAGACAGATAGAGGAAAAGGGTAAATTCCTAACCATTTGGAAAACAAGTCTTTTGCTAATTAAAATACTGTCTGCCTTGTAGACAGATGATAGAGATGAAGTATGAAATGTTATAAGTTCAAAGCATAGGATCTATGACTATCTCTTCCAGTAAGGATTCCACATTTCATCCTTTGTCCCAGAATAGCATTTTGCATGAGAAGAAGGTACAGAGTTTTGAAACAAGAGACATGTGTCAGTTCCTGGACACATTAAAGTTGACCAATAGGCTTTGTTTCCCTGAATGTGGTTTATTCAGATTTCAAATGGAGGAACCATGATCTCATAAAAAAATTACAGGGTTGCTATAAAGATAAAAACAATGACTATAAATGTGGTTGCTGGTAAAGAAAAGAGTCCAATAGCAAATTCTATTGTTATTGTCTGTTGTTACTTTATTGAATAAATTTGCCATATAATGCTACATAGTAGACTTTGTGCTTTAAGTCTCAAATGTCCCAAAAGAGTGTAAGTCCTTTGAGGTTAGGACTTAGATATCTCCTAATAGTACAACATCTAGTGAAGTTGTATAAATCTACTTTCTTCCCAGAAGCATATTCCATTGAAACAAATTCTTCTTGAGTTCTTCTTAGTAAGGAATACTCACACAGCAAGGGTTGAGTGTGTTTTAGAAAATGCTTTTGCTCATTGTACACTAGGACACTGAAACTTAATTTTAGCCACAGTGATGATGGAAAAGATCACAGAACTCTGGCCACTATTCAGTGGAAATGAAATTAGAGAGAGGTATGAGGCCAAAAATAAAGGCCTTCCCAAATAGTGTTTGGGGACATGGACTTCAGCAGCTCAAGTGCTCACAAGCCCCTCTCTCACTGCCAACTCTGTACAGTCCTTCGCTCAGCCTCACTAGGACATGAGGATCTTGCTATAGGAAAGCAGGGTTCTGTTTTCCTGACACCAAGCTAAGCAGAAAGGAATGAACCTCAAATAGCCCTGTTTGCTCAGTAACCACTTTTGGGCCTCATGGTCCTTAGGGTCCTGCTCTCTTTGTAACTGACATACATGAGGAGCCAACTGCTGATAGGAAAGACATTTAGCTTTGTTTAGAAAAGGGACTTATGTAGCATGCTCTTTGCTGAACCCTGTGGGGTCTTTTTTTCCTAATGAGAGAGGAGTGCTGAGGAAGAGGAAGACATGTTTGTATATGACAGAGTTTGTACATTCTCATGTTTTCTCTATGGACTACCTACTATAGTTTCTAAAGCAGTTTTGGAAATCCACTTGTTAGAATCTTCAGCATCACATATTAACATATTTATTTTATTTGTAAGAGTACAGTTACTACTAATAAAAAGTGTCAGTTCCTTATAACTTATCACTTAAATTCTCACACTTAAAATCTCCATAAGACTTACATACTAGTAAACTCTTTCCTGATCCTACACATTAGTGAGACCCCAAGAATCAGGAGCTTCAATTTAAATTGTCCAGAGATAAAGTTCATAAGCTTTGACTTTTCCACTTAAAATCCATGGATTTGATGGAATTCCTGATTTTGCTGGCTATAATCATTTTACAATTAGCCTCAACAAATGATCTGATGATACCTTAACTCACACACACACACACACACACACACACACACACACACACACACTGATCCAATGGATGTTCAGCTGGGAGATGGAGGATCACTAAATAAGAGTCCAAACTTCCCAGCACAGTGATAAAAAGACCCTTGCATCCTCACTCTTCAGGCTCTTCTTTAGTTTTTCTCCTTCTATGACCCTTTTGCTCCATTAATGTTAGAATTTAGTTCATGTTTTCTTTCTGTACGGAGTGTGCCATGCCTTACTGACTTTCCAAGTGCCAGTAAATGGGATGTATGCTTGATGACATTGTACTTGTGATGGGGTTTCTCCATTTCTTTACCTAAGTCCAGCTCATCTTCAGAAGTTAGCCAACCTATCCACATAACCAACCAAGACTCTGCTACATTAAAAAGACTCTTCTTCTATCAGCCTACATGGCCTTGAACAAATCCCTAGCAATATATTCACATCATATTAGAATTCTTTCTTTCCTTGTTTCTATGCCCCATTATAAATTCTTCAATGTGCAGCATATAGCTATAGTTTTGGTCATTCTCTCACTCAACAAATATATTTTGAAACCCTAATTTTTAATACCTATAAATATTATTTAGAAACAAAATTTTTATAGACATAAATAAGACATAAATTGAGACAAGAGCATGCTAGAGTAGGGTAGAACTTTAATTAAAAATAATTGGTACCTATGTAAGAAGGTGGACAGAGAAGGGAAGTGAGGCAACTAAAAGCCAATGTATGATGAGAATTACCAGCACTCATGAGAATCTAGCAATGATTTTCTCTTGAATCTTCAGAGAACATAAGACTTTGGAGATATGTTGAATTCAGACTTCCATCCTCTAGAGTAAAGCGCAATTGTCCTTTACCCATTGTCTTGTGCTTTTTTTTTATAACAGAATCAAGTCAACAACAATAGAGTTTGTCTTATTTATTACCACATGTATATGCCAATCAAGCAGTGGAATATAAGAAACAAGTGATCATTGTCATTTATAATAATCTGAAAGCATTCATAATGCTCTACAACTTTCCCTATTTTTTACTAACTAGCCATCCAAATTCTTCTGAGTCATATTGGCCCGTATCTAGTGGCTTTCTGTCTTGGAAAAACTTCTTAGTCAATTAAGTCCAGACTTCTTTGGATTCCTGAAACTGTTTACTGTAGATGATTGGAATCATTGATGTCTCAGTGCACTGCAGTATTTATCTTGACTCCAGCAAAGGTCTCAAACCCTCAGAGGGTTGGTGGATATTCTATCTCAGTTTTCTAGTGTCAATTATGCAAGAAGTATGTGATACTTGCTTGATCTATAATATAACAGTAACTGTGTATGTATCTAGATCATGCTTTCAAATGATGACAAGAAACTTAAGCCTCAGATTTATTGTACAACTTGCTTAAGACAGTAAGTCTAGGAAACAGGTCAGGGTTTGTGTGATTCTAGCTTGTACTTTTGTTTCTGCCCTTAGCAAGAATTCAGAATGGTAACCAAGGACAACGTCCTCAATTGCTCTTTGCTGTTGCTGATGAAACCTGAGACTTTTGACCGGCAACAGGAGCTGAGCACACAAATATGTGGAACATGTGGACCCGGCTAACCTAGAGACCTGGAAGCCAGAGCTTGCAGCAAACACACACACACACACACACACACACACACACACACACACACACACGCCTCTTGTAATCTCTGGTAATCAGGTCCAGCATATCCCAGCTTCCCTTGGGATGGCTCACTCTGATCTAATTGCCCAAAATAGCAAGTCAGCTTTTGTAAGTTCAGGTTGGGTTACATTAATTAGTAAACAGTAGCAGAAAAGAGCAACGCTAGGGATGTTTCCAATATGCTGTCCTCATGATATTTCATGTCTTTCTTTTCAGTATTCTTCTTTCCAATACTTCCCTGACTACAGTGGAGACTTTCTTAATAAATAGCTAGAGTTCTTAAACTCTAAGAAAAGGGGGCAAGTGCTATATCTTTCTAAAGTGAAACTGGGTACATGAACATTTTGCAGACTTAAAAGTGCTGCATCAAGAGCCGTTGTCAATGCCTTAAGAACAAGGATGGGTCACTTCCTGATGACTTTTACATCTGGCCCTAAAGTAGGTGCATTGATGTTACCTTAGTTATTTTAATCTGTCTTTATTTTGTTTGTGGTTTAGCCTATCCCAGTCCCTGAGAGATATGTTTCAAGAATCCCAGTGGATGCTTGAAAGTATAAATAGCATAACCCCCTCTCCTTATATATAATCTGTTTATCTATCTATCTATCTATCTATCTATCTATCTATCTATCTATCTTTTTCTTTCTTAGATAAAGTTTATTGATAGATAGTTATCATAGGAAGATATCAACAAAAGATACTGCTAATAAAATCAAACAGTTATAAGAATATATAATAAAATCTGTGTGAATTTTTATTTCTTTCTCTCAGTTTATGGGTGAAAAGGGGGAGATTTGTGGGTGGAAAGGTTTGAGATGGTGCATGATGACACACTATTTCGTCACACCACTCAGAATAGAATGCAACTGAAGACACATGGATTGTTTGCTTCTGGAATTTTACATTTTAATCTCTTCAGACCACAGGTGAGTGTGGGTAACCATAAGTGTGCAAAGTACAAGGGTGGATAAGGGGGGGACTATGGTATTAATTTTGTTAAAATAGTATCTGAGTCAGACTGGCTGCTCTAACAAACTGTCCTGGATTGGATGTGCACACAACAGATACCCATTTCACAAAGTTCTGAAAACTAGACATCCAAGATCAAGGTGCCAGCAGATTCAGACCTTTAAAAGGCTTGCAGATGAATGCATCCACACTGCTTGTTTACAAGGGAGAACAGGGAAGCGGGGGAGAGGAAAAGAAAGGGAGAGAAATGAAAAGATAGTGATAATTTCTTAATGTAAGAAGTAAGAACTGTATTGTTATTATTGGACAGTATGGTGGTACATGTGAGTAATCCCAGTATGCAGAAGTTGACACATATATGTAGTTCAGTCCAAGGTTCATAGCTAGAACTTGTCTCAAGAAAAACAAAATGTTATCTAGGGGCTCCTATCCTCATGATTTCATCCTGAAATTATCTCCAAAGGCTTTACTTCAAAGATTATAGCATCAAGGGTTAGAATTCTCACATATAAATTCATGGAACACACAAATATGCTGTCTGTAACAAAAAGTATATGTTTTGAGGCAAAAATTTGTGCTCATATGACAAGATCCTATCTTCTCTGTAAATTACAGAGCAGACATTGCAGAATGGTTGATTTTGAAAATTCACACAGGCATGAGAGGGTTTATTTGATATTTTTAAAAGCCTTAATATATATTTTAAAGATCAGTGTGGTCAAAAACCTAGTTTTTATTCCAGGCATCACAATTACCAAGCACATGACTCCCTAACCTCTTCAAAGGGGCTCATATGGAACAGATCTTGCATAATCAGTGCACATCAGAAGTGTTATCAATGGCTTCATGGATAGACAAGACAAAAATCTGTTATGATGTCACAATTATAAAAGCACAGGAATAAAAGTCTTTTGACAGTGACCATGGACAAAAACACAAATGGATAGTGAACCAAAGACATGGAAATGAAGTGTACAATGAGATTTGGCACAGTGCTGAAAAATCCACGCTGGTAGCTGTTAATCACAGAAGTGAAGCAAGTAAATTCAGTGAAGAAAAGAATCCCTGACACTAACTAATCAGAATTAATGCCACGGCTAATGGTTAACATTGGCTTCCTGGGATACTAATTTTGAGACAACAGTCACAAATGTGATATTCTGGTTCAAAGTGAAACAACTTGGATCTAATCTTGGGCAAGCATTGGACAAATCCAGATAGAGAGCCATTGCACAAAATATTACGTCTGTCATCTTCAAAGAAAAACCCCAGCATGGTTATACCAGTAAAGGAAAGACAGAGTAATTGGTCATGATGAAGAAGGACCTTGAAGACATGACAACTTGAAGTAGCATGAGATGCTGGATGGAATCCGTTGGCCATAAAGATCATGCTTTTGAGTGGATGAAAGTACCGAAATTCTTGTAAGTCGTCTGTCTTCAAAATTATTTTAAGTAAAATGAAAATATGGACAACTAAAGGTGCTAAAAGGCTGGAAGTTGTATGAAAATTGAAACGTTGAAGAGGCTTCAGTTAGCAGTCTTATTTTTTTAGAATCACAGCATTGTTATAGAATTATGGGAGCTGTTTCTATTTTTGTTATACTGGTGCTCATGTTTGGGAAAGGGAAAAAGAAATTCAAACATCAAAATGACCTGTTCCTTTGATCTTCTTAATCTGGTGTTATTTGCAGGAAGCTGGAAAGTGAGCAAACTTTTATTTAGTCATGTATGTGGTACATTTAATTATAGACATTATTGAGAGGGCACATAAAAGCATTCCCGTGGTATCTTTTGTGCCGTTTTGATAGTAAGAAAAAGAGAATTGTTATTTATGTGGCAGAACGGATATATATATTTTTTCCAAGGGATAATGCAATTTGAAGTCTCTGTGTTTTAGATGTTTCTCAGGGCTGATTAAAGTCTTCCCTTGGATTGGGAAGTTAGTACTCATGCTTGTCTGTCTCACGGATGTCTTATGATTGCTTGAGTTTAAGTGGAAGTGAGAGTCATGACAGGATTACACAAAGACAAGAATACACAAAGAGATTACATGCCAGGATTGGTGCAAAGCAGGGCTGGGGAACGTTAATGAGAAATGCCTCGGTGTTTTGAGCTAGGGGACCATTTTTCGAGCTGTTAGACAGTAGATTTTCACATGCTTTTGTGTAAACAATTAAATGCATCTCTAATGTGTCTGTTTTATGTATCACCTTACTTTTAGCTACTCAGCAGCAACAAAAGACTGCTTGAGATCATGCACATTTGGAGTGGTGTGGCTGTAGAGGAGGTAGAAGGATTGTAAGAACCAGAGGTGGTGGATAACTTCAAGGAAATAGCATCACCCAGACACACTGGGCTAATATACATATGATCTCTGAGAGATTGTGACAATATGTACAAGTCATACATAATTTCAAACAAGACAAAATCGGAGCACTGAGAAGAAGGGGTGTACACAAAGTCCATCTCTACCCAAGAAGTTCTTTGTAATTGTTAACTACTAGGAAAGTGAAAAAAAAACCTGTATTCTTCAATGGAGTGTCACTGACTTTATCAACCATACTCCAAGGCAGGTTCCATATCCAGGAGTAGTTGGCCAATGTAAAAATAAAATCCATATAGAATTTTATGTGTGTATGTGTACATGAGTTTTGTTAAGTTTTGTTTTGGTATCTTTTTGTCTTATTAAATGCCCTGTTGTTGATTTTTAGTTTGTTTGATTTTTCTGTTTTGGTTATTTCCCCAGCTTTTACTTTTTTGAGAAATAATGTGAAACTGAGTGGGAAGGAAGTTGGGAAAGATTTAGGAGGAATTGGCAAAGGGAAAAGAGTATGATAAAAATATGTTTTGTGAAAAATTTAAACATTAAGAGTAGATTAAAAGATGAATAAATGAATATCAATGAATAACTGAAGCAGATAATTGTCCGATCTTATTGATCAACTATTACGAACTTTCCTTTTACATTCTCAAATTTGTGGATCAGGTATCACTAGACTATAATTCATATCCAAACTCTTGCTTGATATTTAGTTTTATACTTGTATATAACTGCTTCTACTTCATAACAAAGTTGAGTGCTTTCAACACAGACTTTATTATCCACCAAGTCTACAATGTTTAGTGTGTGACTACTTTTCTAAAAAGTTTGCTGACCCTTATTCTAAAATATGATCAAGAATTTAGAGAACTTAGAGAGTTAACTTGCAGAAATTTACCTCCAGGATATGACTGATAACAACTTCACCTTCTTAGAACTCCATGGGGGCTACCCTGTTCATCCATTCTGCCTTTGGAAAACAAGAGGTTCTGGGTATTTTGGAAGAAATAGTTTGTCATGGATACCTGTTCACAATGGTGAGGGAGGAAATGGAAGGACAAATGTGGATGGTTACAGCTTAGTAAGTTTGGGAAGCTGTTAATACTTCCCTCCAATGCAAAAGAAGAAGAGAAATATTAATCATGTTTCCCAAAGCAAATACTTCTTGTATGACTTTTGCTGATGCTATGGCAACCTGGCTGCCTGAGGATGAGCATACATATACTAGTGACAGCAAACTGCAAGACAACTGGTAGCATTGCTTGACTATACCTTCAGAAGACAGGGATGTGCTTTGTTAAGGCTCCCATCAATTCCTTCTCATACCATACACTAAATTGGAGCCAGCTGGGGACAGGGTTTTCTACATGTTGTTTGTAAGCTGCTAACCCTAGGAATACAGAGATGTAGAAACAATTCCAAGGAGCTGAGAGGGAAAAAATGAATATATATATATACATATATATGTATATATATATGTATATATATATTCATTCATATATTGTCCTTATATTTAACTTATTTGATTTTGCTTTTTGGACAGCATCATTTTGTATTATATGGTTATATAGCCTATGCTTGCCTTAAACTTGTAGTTTAACTGCATCCTTTCCTTGAGTGGCCTTGAGTGATAGGATTATAGGTGACCAACACTGGATAACTAAGCTGATTTTAAAGCATTGTTTAAGATGTGATGTTGAGCATTAAAATAGAGACACTGAGAAAAATCCGCTACATGCAGTAAAAATGAGATATGGAAGAGTAGAATAAGTTAAGAATATCTGATGATATTTGGTTTTTTTTTTCATTGATTTTTATTGAGCTCTACATTTTTCTCTGCTCCCCTCCCTGACTATCCCCTCTTCACTTCAACCCTCACCCAAGCTTAAATTGCTATTTGTTTGAAAATGTGTGGTGGACAGGAAGGCTCACTATTTTAATGCTAGAGAGAATAAAACATTGGAAGAGAGAGTGTGTTGTGCCTTCTGGAAAATGTTACTGTGTAAACAATAATAAACCTTGTTAAGAAATCCCACCAAGTTATAACCTTTCTTGCCATGATATTCTTTATCAGAAGAGCCATAACCCAGGTAAATCAGCCAATGATCTACAAAATTAACTACAAGAAAGTTCAATTTTCATGGTTCTGATTTATTAACTAAAAACTAACTGCAGATCCAAATTATGAAGGATTTTGAGCAATCTTCAGAATGGCTGGGAAAGAGGACCTTGGTTGGCTTGTGTTGTTTCTCTCCATGGTAGAAATGATAAGTTTTGTCCTATATTTCGTACCAAGGTTATAATAGTTCACCTGATAATGTGTCATCAAGAATTTGGAAGATTTGTAAGCACATTTGTGATAATGAATGCAGGGATTAGGTAAATGCTCAATGCATAGCTTTAGAAAAGATAATTGAATAAGTAGACTTTAACAATAGTCTTCAGTTGCGCTTCCAAGCAATGATGATAGGATGGATCTGTGTGTCTCAGGATCATTTTGGTGGGTCTTACTCAAGCATTTTGGTAGGCTGTGTGCTGCATAGGTTCTGTCCTAACTTGCCTGGGTTGGATATATTTCTTAAAATAGTTCTTAGGATTTGCTTTCTGATTAGAAAATCCTAAATTTAGTACAAAAGTTATAGAATAATAAAAACATATCTCTGCTTTTTGCATATGAACTTAATCGCATGACTATTCCAGCTGCGGTAGGAAAAGTAAAACCAAGTCAGTTAAGAACATCATCTCACACTATTTGTCTGGGTAGATTTTTAGAATACTGTAATTCTGCTAGTCCCACAAAACACTGCAGTGTGCTGTAATTGTACCTGGTCCTCTTCTCTTTCCTGCTTCATTAATCATTAAAGAGAGTTAGCAGTTGTCATAACAGACTGCAACAGACATTGCTTGTTGATACCCTACACAGGGTCTTAGCATGGGAACCTGTGCAAATGTGACCCAGCCATTTCCCTTCTAGATGTCAACTTCTAGCAATTCTTTGCTCTGAATGCAAAGTTATTAAGGCTTTGTTTCTTTTTTCTTTCTTTCTTTCTTTCTTTCTTTCTTTCTTTCTTTCTTTCTTTCTTTTTTATGGAGGTGGGAGGACAGAGGACTTTGAATAGCCTGCATGAAACTAATATCAATCACCCTCTTTTACCCTGTGTTCTTTGTGTTCATGCACTAACCAGAGGGCCCCCCTTGCCTGATGTGTGTTTAATCCCAGTGTTAAGTTTTACTTCTTGACCACTCTCTCACAGTGTAACTTCATGCACATTGTTCTTTCTCCAGGAATTTTGGGTGGTACCTTCCTCTTATCAGGACCAAAACTGTTTAGATTCTTCTCTTGAGCACTACTACTCTCTCATCTATTCCATATCTGGATAATTCTTAATGATTTTTTAGATATTCATCCTAATAAAGACCTCATCTACACTGGTTATTTTCTCATAGAATTCTACCCTTTTAATGTCATCATGTTTCCTATAGCTTAAATATATATTTGCTTGTGTGATTAATGTGCCTGTATATCGACCTGAAAAGAATAGCAATGTTTTAGAATTTGATCATTGCTGTATGTCCATGACGCAGGTTAAGAAAACTCAATATTCTCTTTAGAATGTATTATTTTCTTACTTTATCCCTAACTCTTTAAAGAGTCTCACAGTTTCTGTTCAAAATATTGAATAAATTAAAAATTAGAACTTTAAGCAAGTGGTATAAATTTATTAAGGACTCACAAGCTGATACTGTTTGAAGAGAAAATGACTTGTGCTTCTAAACACATGAATCAGAACCTATTCTATTGATATGAGTATAGAGGATCAGGATTCAGCTTTGTAGAATGGGAATTAGATTAGTGAGGTCTAGTAAAACAGAATGAAAGATGACTGAGCAAATCAGATACTGTGTCAGAGTCAGCACTTCACTAGGAAAAGGCATGAACTGAGTTCTGTTTATCCATAATCTCCCGAGTCCTTTTTGAACTGACTCTGTTATCTACACTGTCACCATAATAATGCCTAAGGCTGACATTAGAGACTGGGCCATATGCATTGGATGGATTACATCACTGAGTGCCACAGGGATCTTATAAGGTAGGCCTTATCTTCATTCCCATTTTAAAGAGAAGAAATTGGAGATTTGGGGATTTTACTCAAATTGGTAAGGTAGTAAGACATTTATCCATCTCTGGAACTAGAAGTCTAATCTAGCATTCAACTTGTGTCTTTTATTAGTTGTGCCAAGTGAGGGATTTCATTATGCCACCTCCATCAATTTGGCTAACCTACTTTGACCATATGGATCCAATTACTCTTTTTTTCCCCTGCATTTTCTTTATGACAAGCCATGCTCAGCACTCAGCATGGTGTCTTCTAGGTCCAGGGCTAGCCTGTGTTTTAATTCAATATCTTCCTTGACAGGGAAATTCACAGTTTTGGTCCTAGAGAGTTTATCTGCAAGCTAGTAGAATTGGGTTTTATGTCAGCAAATGAAAGACAAAGACTATTACTCTCAGAAGACCATAGGCAAAGCACTCTAGAGGACAGAGAGCATAGAACTTCAAGGAGCTACATTTCATAGAGGCTCTTTCATAGGTGATGTGGGAGTGCCATATATCAATCTGTTGATTTCATTGGTTAAGCAATAAAGAAACTCCTTGGCCCTGATAGGTTAAAACATAGGTGGGAGGAGTAAACAGGATAGGATGCTGGGAGGAAGAGGAAGTGAGCTCAGACTCTGCTCTGCTCCCTGAGAGACCCGACAGCTCTGTTCTCTGGAGCAGAGACGCCATGCTCAGCTCTCCCGGGTAGACGCGATAGCTCTGCGCTCTGCGCTCTGAGGCAGACGCATGAAGCTCAGACCCAGGATGGACGTAGGCTAGAATCTTCCTGGTAAGCGCACCTTGGGGTGCTTACACACATTATTAGAAATGGGCTAAATTAATATGTGAGAATTAGCCTAGAAGAGGCTAGATAGAAACGGGCCAAGCAGTCTTTAAATGAATACAGTTTGTGTGTTGTTATTTCGGGCATAAGCTAGCAGGTGGCTGGGGTGCTGGGGACGCAGCCCCGCCGCACTTATTACTACACATAGGGGCTCCATCTTCTGTTCCTCAGGAAATTATATCCCAGGCAGAATTGAAGTTTGTCTTTCTGTGTTTTTGAGTTAACATTGGCCACAATAACTCCTTCTCCGTAGATTTCAGTGCAATCCCTAAAACTTGGTTCACTTTGAAGTTCCTATTGATGGAAGATGGTCTACTTATCCTTTCTATGCTAATGATCCTGCATTAATGTTGCAATTGTTCAGAGGACTTTCACCCGACTTCCTTTATTTGACTCTTGAAACAATACTTTGAGAGGCCAGGAGCCCATCTGTTTTCACAATAGCTAGGAGCACAATGTTGGTAAGAAGAAATGCAGCTAGGCATAGTCAGGGCTGAGGTTATCAGTCATTCCAGGATTATCTGGCCTTCCAAAGCGATGAAATCAAGGTCCTTTTATTCTTAATCCTCTCTCCTTAGTAGCCGCTTGCATATGCCATGAACCTGAAGGTAGTTATCTGTATTACACAGGGGAAGCCTCTTTTCAGACAGACAACAGTTACTGTATATGAGCATGACCTGGTCAGCCTGACAGAGGCAGGTCATAATCGCTCAAGAAAATAGTGGAGTCATGGGAAAAGGGTCATGAATATCATCAAATACAAAGCTTGACATTTCCCAAGGATGATTGTTTCATCATAAAAAGTCTCGGGCTTTCTGAAGCCTTTCAATTAAGCCTCCATAAGCTATTCTGCCTCTTCACTGAGGGTGGTGGATGGAGGCAAGAATAACAAAGTGTGTATGTGTGTGTGGATGGGGGGCCCAGGGGATGGAGGTGGCAGATGAGAAGAGGAAGACCAAAGGACACATTCTTGTGGTTTCAGGAGTAAATTGAGCTCCTAATTCTTTGTGAGCAGTAGTAGGATTAAGAGTTCAAAAGGGCAGGTCACACAGGGGCAGGGGGCCAGGCTGGGTCTGGCAGGGATGTGACCCAGGAAATTCTGGCAGGCTGGGCCCCCATACCTTCCCAGCAGGCCTCCAATTAGGATTTAATGGTCCAATGTGGAATGCATTAGGACATCTCAGCAGAAAGTCAATGTTCAAAGGAGCCGGATCTTTTTGGCTAAGTAGAAAAACATTCCTCTATGGTCAGTTTCCTCCTGAACCTTCTAATTCTGGGACCTCACTGGCAGTGATGACTTTCAAAGCATCACATGTCAGTGGCTCTCTGTGTATTTTCATGATTTTCCTTGAACAAAGAAGAATAGACTCACTGACTTGCTTCAGTATTTGAAGCAATGTAAAGAATAGGAAAGATTTTTGACTGAGAGTTAATGTTTATGGATTATGTGAGTATCCTTAATGCTAATGGAACAGGGATTAAAATACATATCTGCTAACATATGGATATAGCAAACACATGTAAAATTTGTGCATACTACATGTGTGCCTGCTATATTTATTAATATCACCCTCTTAAATTTTTTTCATATGTTCTACCTTGTCACAGAGAGATATTTGAAGCAACATTCCAAGAAAGGACAGTATTCTGTGTGTATGTATGTATGTATGTATGTACATGTATTTGTGTATGTATATGTGTTTGTATGTATGTATATTTATGTATATATGTATGCACAAATGTTCAAAAGATAAGTAGAATATATAAATGTGAACACACATGTGAGAATCTATGTAAACTTTATGTCTCTCGAAACGTGACTTAACATATGGATTTTGGTACCCATGAAAATGATCCTGGAAGTGGGTATAAAAGAGAACAATAAAGTTCATATATACATAAAAATCAATGAATGTCTCTTGGTGATACATTTTGCTTTGTGTGAACATGAACGCTGTATATTTTGTGGGAATGATGTCATATACTTACTTAAAAGTACATGGGTGGAAAGATGGGGAACTGATAAAGGGCTTGCATTTGTGAATAAATATTGGTTAATATGTAACCAATGAATTCAAATAAACTTGGATATGCACAGGTATGCTATGGCTAATGGTTATGTGACCATGAGAGTATCTGTGTCTCAAACAGAGCCTCAATAGTGTTGATACTCTGGAGAGCTTGCATACTCTTGGGGAGTATGACACTTGATGGATTTTGGCACTGAACCAAGGAATGTTCTTGTGTTGGTACGCATGGCTTTCCTATCCTAACACAGAAGGATGGAGACCATAAACTTCATCTTAAAAATCATACAGTCCCTATTTTGATGTGGCCGAGCATTTGTTTCAGATTTCAAAGAGTTACACAATTAAATATGTTCCATTTTCAATAGTGTTACACACACATAAATACACACACACACACCTATACATGGTGTTTGGTGTAAGAACATGACCAGATGACTTACTTTGAACATTGGTGTGTTATTATATCAGTGCTAAATTTAGGCTGAACAGGCCACCTTGCTTTTTCTGGGACTTTCCTAGGTATTGGGTTAAAAATCCCAAATTTCAGGAAATCCCCCAGTCCTATTCAGAGCATGTCAATTTGACCCCTCCATCTGGATTGTGGATCCACTGGAGAATGGGGAAACTAAGTCAGCAAGCTACTCAGAACAATGGCTCAGAGACACATTTCTAATCTTTAAAACATATTTATTTTATGTATGTTTGCCTGACTGTGTGTGTGTGTGTGTGTGTGTGTGTGTGTGTGTGTGTATACAGATACCAGAAGAGGGCATACAAAATGACTGGGCCACTACGTGGGTGCTGAGAAGTAGATCCAGGACCTCTGCAGGCGAAGCAAGTGGTCATCACAACTGGCCTATTTCTCTATCGTGTGTGTTTCATTTTGTGCAAGAAATTGAAATGTGTTGGATCCTACAAGAAAAAATATTTTCCATGTAAATCTGCTTGTTCCTTTAGCACAGCAAAGAGTAAAAGGGAATCTTTTTCTGCTGGAATCTCTTTGGGATTCCACTGATCCTCCTAGACAAACATGTAACCATATGAAATCAGATTTCTGTGCCTTAGGTTTAACATCTGTAGTATGAATACATCATATATTCAGTAAGAAGGCACAGAAGTGAAGTAGGTAACTTCTTATTTTAAATTAAGCATATATGCAATAAATGCTATGCTATTGGTATACACACACACACACATGCACACACACCTATTTCATAGACTGCAGAAAATATATGCTATAGGATTTTTTCTAAAATTGCATAAAATGTGGTTCTTATCCTAAAATCTATTCATTGTACTGAGAAAGACATTAGGACTATAATATTAATAACTAGCCTTTTCTAAGAGATGGTAATATTTGTATATTCAGAATAATTTTTAAAAGCAATTCCTTGTCATCTTCTATCAGCTGTTCTTTCAGTAATAGCTCTGGGACTAGTAATGGCTTAGATGTCAGAGAATACTTCACAGGGTGAATCAATTCTTCCATAGTAAGATTGCCTCTGAAGAATGAGGAAGGATAGATGATTACAGATTGTATTAGAATCCAACTCTGAGTGCCATATGCAGAGGAGAAAGTAGAAGAGAAAATCTAAAAGAGGACCAATTTGGAGTCAGTTTAGCAAAAACAATGCCTGGTTTGCTATGTGAGAAATATGGCTTATTGTTAACAAGGAATGGAGATATTTGCAACTAGTACCTTGCAGTGAACAGAGAAAACCAAAATCCTCATATTAAGGTTGTCTTAATGACGTTGATGGCATAGACAGATTATTTTAATATAAGCTGAAGGAGGCTATAAGGAGAAGAAAGTAGATCAAACTAACGTCTTGGGAATTCTAAAAGGCTTCTCAGAGATGAGAAGTCAACAACTTGAATTTGCCTTATCAGAGGGTTTGCTAGGTAGGAAATTGGGATGGTCTACCAGTTTTGCAATTCCAGGGTAGAGACAGAGATTTATAGTAACATTCTAGAGAATGGGAATAATAAATGTATATATGAGAAATGGAAGCCAGAGATAACAAAGAGATAGCTTGAGCCTCTTAATGGCCAGAATCTGACCTTAAATATCCTAACCTCCTTTTAAGACTTAAGTTCCAGAAGACAGAATGCACTTTTTCCATCCTCAGAACACAATGGCCTGAGTGTCTCTGTTCAGTAAATGCAGGAATAAGATGGGAGATGTGTAAAGTATGGACACAAATTGCTAAGGAGTTTGTACTTGATCCTGTGGGGAATATGAAATCAGCAAAGAGTTTTCAGGAGGCAAATGATTTATTCCAAATATATATTTTAGAACTGTCACTCTGAGTTTAGCAACATGGGGTAAATTTGAAAAAAATAGAGGAAGGGACAAAAACTATGAAGAAAGATGGTTTAAGTAGTGCCTACTGTCATCCTGATAGCATGTGTGGGGAGACTGAAGGAAAATTGCCTCAAGAAGAAAGCTGAGCATTATCTTTCTACAGAAGTGAAGGGAATCTTGACAGCTACACAACTCTGTATCCTCATTCAGAATGATATAACCAGTATAGTGGTAGCTAAGAACAATAAAATGGAGGTACAGCATATGACATAGGCTTTTTCCAATCGAGACATCTTCCAATGGGAAACATGGGAAATGCACTCCTCCACTGAACTGAACATGGCCAGATCTTTCCCAGCTCAGCAGTTGGGTACAAGAATGTTGTAGAATATTATTTTTTAAGATGGTTTACACTCATTCATGCTGTGGAACATTTGTTTAATGATGTCTAAGTATGCTGCATTCTTTTATGATGCATTTGTTTAACTCTGTGATGTAGGAGGAAGTGGGCTGCTTGTTCATCCTACTGCCCAGTTCCCGGCCGCCCTGCTAGCTTTGCCACAAAATAACCACACAGAAACTATATTCATTAAATCATTGCTTGTTAGCTCTAGCATCTTATTGGCTAACTCTTACATATTAATTTAACCCATTTCTAGTGATCTGTATATCGCCACAGTGGCTTATCAGCAAAGATTCAGCATGTCTGACTCTGATGGCTCCATGGTGTCTCCCTGACTCAGCCCTTCTTTCTCCCAGCATTCAGTTCTGTCTTCCCTACCTACCTAAGTTCTGCCCTATCAACAGGCCAAGGCAGTTTCTTTATTCATTAAGCAAGAAAAACAATGCAGACAGAAAGACCTCCCACACCAGTCTGTAGTTGTGTTACTCTGGCTGTCTAAAACATCTGTTTGGTCTAATAAAGAGCTGAACAGCCAATTGTGAGTCAGGAGAAAGGATAAGCAGGGTTGTATGCAGGGAGAATAAATAGGAGAAATCTGGGAAGAGAGGATCAAAGAGAGAGAAAAGAAAGGGTCAGCTATCCAACCACAGTTGGACACAGAATAAGAAGGAAAGAAAAAGCTTATAGAAATAGAGAAAGAGGCAAGCGGTAGATGGAATAATTTCAGAAAAACTGGCAAGAAACAAGCCAAGCTAAGGCTGGGCAGTTTTAAGTAATAATAAGTTAATAAGTCTCCATGTATGCATTTATTTGGGAGCTGGGTGGTAGGCCCTAAAGAGCCAAAAGAGGAAAGAGAAAAAAATCCACACACAATAAGGTAGAGAGAGGCCAGGAATAAAATGAAATGAAAGAAACACTGTTCTCGAAAGCACTGATTGCCTGTCTTGAACATAATTTAAGTGGTTCTATCTTCACTCTTGTATTAGTCATGTCTGTACATATTCTTATGCAACATAGATCATGAGCCATTAGAAAGAGAGGTTATTAAGTGTTCAGTGTCCACAGCTTTGTGTACAATGGAGAAGCAGCCCTTTGTGCAGATTACACCAGACTTTGGAGTCAGACTCAAGGGTTGGAATCTCATCATTGTTATTGATTATATTTGTGATGCTGGTTGATATAATTTCTTGAGCCTCCTGTTTCTCACCTGTGGAACATAAATATCTATTTTTCAAATGACTCTCAACACCAAGATACCATCTCTGCGAAAGCCTGTGGTGCAGTCAGCACTAATTAAATGATATTCCCTTTTGTTCTTTTTATGGCATTTCAATAAACGCTTCCTAGGTTTCAGGACTCATCTGCTTTTAAATACTATAGAACCTTAGGTTCACCTCTGTAGAAACTGATAATACTTAGGCCTGATTTGTGAGTGTAATGGAAAAGAATGGGTCAGGTTGGAGTGATGGCTCAGCAGTTCAGTACTGTCTGCTGGGCTAGGCTCCGAGTACCCTTGTGGGTAGCTTATAACCTTTTATAAATCCAGACCATTTTTCTGGTCCCTGTGAGCACCACATGCATGCGATGCAATACTTATATGCAGACAACATACTTGTGCACACAGAATAAAATAAGCAAATTCAAATAAAAGAATGTGTAAATACTCAGTACAGTGCCTGGTACTGTACTGTACAATAGGAAGCAAAGTAAGTTCTTAGCAGCAATAATGCGTAGGTGCTTAGCTTTATGTTTTTCATTTTTATTCAGTGATTGCTCAAGAGACCAGTGAGAAGCTGTATTCCTAGTACAGCTTGATTTTTGTTGTTCTTATGATTTTGTTATTTCAAAAACAAGTGAGAGTTGGCCAATAAATTGTAGAGCACAAATTTCTAATCTGATTTGCTTCATAATATCCTAATGGGCTTCCTTGTACTCTCTTGTTGGTAGAGTCACATGGTAAATGATAAATCCATTCAACAGCCATAATCATGTCTACTGAATATTTAAAATGTTCAACCATCATCCTCTTAAGAAACGTAATATGGAATATTACACCTCTCTTAGTCAAAATGCAGAAATTAGGGCTGTTGCTTTTTTTCATAAAAATGAGGATTGATCATTTAATTTCACAACTGCAAATGAAACTCAATGATATAAAAACATGATGCACAAAAAGTCACCTCAATTACTGAAGCAACTGAAACATGGGCGCACATTTTCTCATCTTCTCATTGGGGGGGAGCCCATAACGGCCAAGTCCCATTCTTTGGAGATAAAGTATCTGACAGGCAAGGGAAATTCTCATGAGAGTTTAGGCTGATGTGGCTTTCCAAAATGCCTTCTAGCAAAGAATGACCACACATTCCACAGAAGCAGCTCTTGGAGAGATGAAAGCAATTTTTCCTAAGAGAAGCTGACGTTGGTTTTTGAATCCCACAAAGCATATTTAGGTCAATTCTGGATGGGAAAAGCCAGCCTTGGAGGTAGATACAAAGGATCTGAAACATATTGATGTTTTAAGAGAGAATATCTTTTAGTCTGAGTCAGAATTCTCCCAAAGTTGTTGGTTATATAATACCACCGAATATAGTCAATGGACAGACATGTTGATAGCAAACATCCAAATCTCTAATCACAGTTCAGAATCCAAATACCTCTGAAAGGAAAACATGTTTTTGTAATTTGTTGACAATTGATTTGGTAGTTGAAGTCACTGATGGTCTCTGAAGTTTATATCAGTCTTAGGGTAAATCTTCATGTCTTTTTTTTTTTAAAAAAAAAAACAAAACAAAACAAAAGTATCTTTTTTTTTACATGTCAATTCTAGTTCCCACTCTTTCCTTTCCTCCCATTTCACCCCATCCACTCTTCAGAGATGCTAAGGCTTCCCATGGGGAGTCAACAAAATCTAGCATAATGCTTTGAGGCAGGATCAAGAACCTCCTCACTATATATATAGGCTGAGCAAGGTATCCCTCAAAAGAGAATGGGTTCCAAAAAGCCAGTAAAAACAGTAGGGATTAATCCTGGTCTCGCTACCAGTGGTCCCACAGTCTGTCCCATATTCTATACAACTGTCACCCACATTCCTGAAAAAAATTGGGAGCCTTAGGGTGGGGGAAGACGGAGCAGAGGAGAAGGAAAGAGGGAGGAGAACTTGAGCAAACAGGATAGTCGAGCTGGGGAAAGAACAGAGAGGGAGATCAAGGAAAGAGATATCTTGACTGAGGGAGTCTTTATGGGGATAGCAAGGAACCTGAAACTAAAGAAATTCTTAGGAATCCACAGGATGACCCAGCTAAGACCCTAAGCAATAGTGAAGAGAGTGTTTGAACTGACTGGCCTTGCCTTGTAGTCAGATTGATGACTATCTTAAATGTCATAATAGAACCTTCGAAATCTAGTAACTGATGGAAGCAGATCAGAGATCCACAACGGTGCACTGGGCTGAGCTCCCAAAGTCCAGTTGAAGAGTGGGAGGAGTGAAAATATGAGCAAAGGGTCAAAACCATGATTTAAACACCCACTGAAACAGCTGACCTGAACTAATTGGAACCCACCAACTCTGGCTTGACAGTGAGGAAACCAGCATAGAATCTTCATGTCTTTTACCAAATCTTCAGTCTTTCACTGGGAGAGAGTTAATGTGTTTGCTTATAGAGAGCTCAGCTCCCTAGTTGGGTTTCTCTGTCTCTGTCTCTCTCTCTCTCTCTCTCTCTCTCTCTCTCTCTCTCTCTCTCTCTCTCTCTCTCACACACACACACACACACACACACAATCACTACCACAACAAAACATGAGCACTGGGCTGTAATGAGATATCTCTCCCACTGATTTCTCTTTATATCCTTCCTTGTGACCACATAAACTTTCTAGGCCTTTCAGGCACTAACCAAACACCCCCCCCCCCACACACACACCACTCTGGAAGTTCTAAATCTTCTAACCCCATTTGGTGACCAGTAGGGAGACTATCCAGAGTTTTCACACTTACTTTACAATCCCTAATCAAACTTTTGAGAATGTGAGATCCTTCTGCATGACTTCTTGCATGATGTCTAAGGCTTTATGGTCTAGCTTCTCTTTTGGAGAAAAACCTTGCCACTTCTACTATCTTCAAGTTTATTTAGCATTGATCCTCTCATTTCCTCTAGTAAAGGACTCTTAGATGCATTATATAATATAATCAAAACCAATAGAACACCCATACTGTCTTCTTTTATGTACTCTCATTTATTCAGTACATGCATACTGAGTCCTTGTCATATACTATAAACTATAGTAAACTCATGAAATGCAGGAATGAAGGTAGTTGAGTCTGATCTTCAGGAAAGTACTAATTAGAAAAGGGATGGGTATACTGACCATATTAAACACAGAAATGTAGTTTCCAGGGGAAAGTGACCTGAATTTTGACCTGAATTTTGAATGAAGTGATGTTGTCATTCACATGAATGGTGTCGGGACAGCACAGGGCATTAACTTATCCCATAGTCCAAGGCAATGGTAGCATAGATCATACAACTGAGGTCCTGTGCAGTTGGATTGCCGTTATAACAGGGACACAGGGACACTTCATGCTTTGTTTTAAAACCCTGTATATTATACAAATTACTAGAACCTTTGGATATATTCTTATTTTCAGAATTTGGAATGCTGTCTGGCCTTGAGTATTCAAACATTTTTAGAGTAGTCAAACAATAAATAACTAAAAGGGGAGGAATATGTTTTTGTCTTGGCAAGCAAGAGAAATATAAAACCACAAACAGAATACATAAATTTAGCCAATTCTAGACAAGAAAAACTCCATCCTTTGGGGAGGAAATGGTGTTCAATTATGAGATTTACTATGTGCTGGAAAGTAAAACTTATATTTTAGATTCCTATCTTCCTTATTTGGGCAGAAGTTCTTTTATTTCCTGGAGAAACCTCAGTGACTTTGTGGGAAATTTTATGTTCTCTTTAGAGATTGAAAATAAATCTAAACAACAGAAATCTCACAGATCTATATGATTTTAGAAAAGTGACTGAAATTTTGATAAAACTACATGACAGTTTTCCTGCAATTATCCTGGCTTATGGTGGATATCTGTCTTGGTATATATATGCATTGGGATCTTCTTCCTTCTCTCTCAGAAGTGGTGCATTTGGAACATTAAATTCCTGGGTGAATATTAATTGATAGAGCACTCACGGTAAAATACAGAAATATAAACTCTAGAGTGTATTTTGAGTATCTGAAAATGAGAAATGATGTAAATATTCAACAGTGAAGAATCAGATATGTTACTGAAGAAACCCCATGCATGAACTTCATGTAGTTACTGAAATAACACTCTAAACTGGTATCTAGTGGGAAAGATAGATGCACAGGGTACGGTGACAAAGGCAGGTATGTAACAGTATTTTCCTCCTTCATTCTTCCTAAAGAAAAAGAGAGGAGAATGAACAGGGAGAGAAAGGAAAAGAGATACAGGGAAGGGTGGAGAAAGGAGGAAAGGAAGGGACTTAAAAGCAGTTATGGACGTATTTAAATTACTTTTCTTTTAATTCTTCATTTAATTGTTGAAGGAACAACCTCAAATTATTCTTTATTCAGCCCTTCTAAGCTGTCAGATTCCATTTCCTTGTCTGTGAATTGTGATGGACAATCAGGAGTAACCTCTTGGTGCTATTTTGAGGAAATGGTTTAGTTGATACATTTCTACTTAGTTGGTCTTAAGCATTGTAACTTAGGCTTTCATGGGATATTGGTAAACAACTAGAGGCTTTTCTATTATTGAGCTAAATGGTGATGCTACTGACATTTAGTTTTAAAAAAGACCCAGGAATGTTGTTAAAGATTCTACTGTATCCAACGCAATTAAACATCCTGCTGTATACACGGCAGTCTCATTGCCCAAATTATCAATAGAGACTGATAACTGATTTAGAAATAGTAAGTAATAGGTGGGCATGAATAACTTCCTTTACTGCTGTTATTGATGCTATGATCCAATGGGTGTGTGTGTGTGTTTGTGTGTGTTGTGTACATCTTCATTTTATATTAACATTGTGATGAATATAGTATATTTTACTAATAAAGTAACATTTTTTACCCCAGTTTTTTTTTTTTGAGAGAGAGAGAGGACATCCTGGTGATGCTCAGAATGGCCCTGAAATTTTATCTCTAGTGATACTCCCACCTCATGCTCCTGAGTACCTGGGATGACAGGAACCTGTCACAGCATTCAGAATAATAACTTTAACATTATTATTTTAAACTTCAACTGTAATTGATAACATTACAGAACCCCCTTAAAGAGTCAAATCTCATATATGTGGGGTAGGTCCCAACATATAAGGGGGGGTTAATAGGGATTATTAAATTGAGGTGAACTCACACAATGCTGCTAAGAAAAGGGTATATATATATAATATAATATATATTATATATATTAACTTGTGTGACTATCTGGGTTTTTGTTAGGACTCTAACAAAGTGGGTAGACTAATGTATAACTGGTGCATTATGTAGCTGCAAATTATATGGCAAACATCCTTTCTGATAACATTTTCATCAGATAAACATTATCTTCTGTGATATTTTCTAACGCCTGGCAAGACCCATACACCACATAATCATATATATAACTTTTTGGGGGCTTTTTGAGACAAGGTTTCTCTGTAACTTTGGTTCATGTCCCGGAACTAGCTTTTGTAGAACTGGCTGGCCTGGAACTCCCCGAGATCTGCCTGCCTCTGCCTCCTGAGTGCTGAGTTTATAGGCGTGTGCCACTACTGCTTAGCACATAAAAATTTTAAATATCTCAAAGGAGTAAAACATCTGGATGCATTTAACATCTTTAAAATGTACTGTTTTCTTTCTCTTTATATCATTCATTTCCTTTATGTTCTGTAGCTTTCATTAATATCTCTGGCTTAAAATGTAATTTCCTTGCCCAGTTATCTTTACCAATTCACTCCACAAGAGACTCTATTGCAGTTCTTGGAAGACCTTGAGGAGCAGTGTTAATTTATGCAATGTATGACAGATTTTGCAATGCCGTTGAAGATCCATGTCTCCAACTATATGATTGAACTTATGACTTTTGTCATATAATCATCAAAAATGTTACAAAAAAATGAAATACAAAAATCAAGACCTCTTGATGTAAGGGCATTTATTTTTCTTTCTCTTCTCAACAAATGATAACTTTGTAATGTGTTCCAGTTTTACTGGGAATTGAACTGTCTTGTAATCATGTCTTAAGAAGCAAGCATTAAGACACATGAGACCTGACTTACCGAGGGGTATCCCAATATCAAGGGAAGAGTATTTGCCCACAGTTACCAAGTAACCAAACTTGGTTTTGTCTATATCTTCAATGTTTCTCATATTTTTATATCTGTGTCCTCCAAAAAAGGTGGAAAGTACTATCAAAGCCATACTTAATAAGAGTTAAAATATGGAAATCACTTAAATGCAATAGTCATCTTGTGGTTGAGTTGAAGGTCTTCTTGCAGACTTATCAAAATGTTCAGATTCTTCTTCATCCCTAAGCAGCAGATCCTCATGTCCTCCTCAGGCAGTTAAACCCTGCTTTTCATGAAGCTGGAATGCTTAGGTGATCTTCAGGAATCCCTTTTCACCTGATTCTATAGGGTCAACTGGACATATCCTTCATGGTTTCATCATTGAATAATCAATCAATGAAAAAAATGATGGCTGCAGGCTTGTCAGCGGCATACTGATTTGCCCATTGGACTCTGTTCATGTTCAGTGAAGGTGGCAGAAGCCATGAAGGCACTGAGAAATGACCAACCGAGGACATGTCCAAACATTTTACTGTTCTTTTGCTCAGTTACTGTGCTTGTTTTGTAAACTGATGCTCAGGTTGTTAATGCATGATCTATATAATCCTCCACATAATTGTAAGTACTTGAGGAAAAGCTCCTTTTGACCACATTCTGTGTGCACACAGACATGTACCTTCATCTCTGCATGATTCACAAAACAAGCTTCACATAAAGTGTAAAAACTGACGCTAAAATAAGTCAAGGAATGGCATAGTTAATCACTGGAGAATTAGGGGTCTGATGACTTTTGTTTAAGTCCCAGATCTGTGTTGGTTTAATATGAGACCTTGGGTACAAAACTAAACTTGCATATGTCTTACTTATCTTAAAACTTGTAAAATTTCTGTGAAAATAATAAATTTCTTGCTGAGTGTTTGACTGAGTTAGGATAAACCTATGAGTGATTTTTTTTAAAAATAGTATTAGCCCTTAAAAGTATTCAGGTAAAATAAACTTTACTATTCCTGCTTCTCAAAATTTTTATATGATCTAGTTCTTGTCTGTGTTTTGTAGTTTTATTTTCCATTTTATTTCACAAACACCGATCAGACGTTGATAGATGTTACCACCACTTGTTATCTACTGATATTTACTGTTCCTAACTCCCCCCGTTATAAAAATCCCCATCATTATCTGTGCAGATAGGCAAATTCTAAGCCTAACTTAAAGAAAGATATGACCACGAGAACAAATGGAAAGAAGTACCAGAGGAACACACATACGAGGGGGAGGGCAGTTTACATCATTTTACCTTCTTGACATTAATGATAGAGACAAACACTTTAAACTGTAATTGGGAAGATGGAAGTGAAAAAAGACAAGACAGAGAAATAAAAGGATGCAAAGAATGTCCTCTAATTTCATTTCAGAGCAAAGTAATTCAGCTCTTCACTCACGAGTCTCTAAGAAGGAATTCATAGTCATGCATATATCAACTATACATAATGTTATTAAAAGTGTATTAAAGAGAAGTCCATGGTTTTGAGTTCTGCCCTGTTTGCTCTTGAACACCTGATACGGCCTTGAGAATCCACTCTCTATGCTTTACTTGATCTGCATGATGTATTCAACACCAACACTTGTATGTCATGAAATGTTTCTCATAAAGTAAAAAAAAAAAATGTAGAAGCATCATGAAAAGTTAAAACCTAGAAAATTCATACCGTATTTCTCTAATTTGTTTCACTGACTGGAACTATTGGCTCAGATCCGATGGAAGAGAACTATCAAATGGAAACGAAAAGGCTGCTAATATGCCAGTTGGCAGGACATCCCCCTGGGGTTGACAGCGTGCGTTTATGCATTTGTATCTAGTCTTTGCACCTGCCTTCAACCCAACCCTTTCCCTCTGTGGAGAGACACAAGCCTGCTATTTATCAGCCTTTCCATGCCTCTGAGAATGTGCTGCTGCTGCAGTCTACTGCAACAGGCGGTTGGTTGGCAAGGCCAATGGACACCTGTTGAGGCTGAGTCATTCCTATTCACAGGATGTGCCTTGCAGCCTGCATGTAGAGTGTTCAGTTAAGGATAAGAGGCTTGACTTACCCAATATGGTGCAGCTGATGCTCTCATTCATTGGCAGCTCTCGGAGGAAACCAGAGAGCCATGGTCTAATTTCACTTGCTCCTCATCTTCCTTTATGCCAGATGGATGACTGCAGTGGCGTGCTCATGTACATTTGTTCAGGATCATGGACCTCACAAGGAATTATGCTGGGCTTGAAGGAAATAAACCTTTTCATGAAAATTAAGATGAATGACGGTGGCCTTGGTCGGACCTCATACAACCCCTGTTGCTTTCTTTCTGTGTTGCCAGTTTTGTTAGCACAGGGACTTAGGTAAAGTTCAGGCCACTGTAGATTAAAAATTGATCCAATATGGAAAAAAAAACCAAAATAAAACAACAACAACAACCAAAACCCCTTGATCTTAGCTGACGTTTTTGTAATAACTAATTTGCAATTTTTGCATTTTTACATGAACCAAATAGCTGTCAATATTTCTACTTATAGGACAGTCTAAATAATGCTTTTCTCAGTTCCCTCTCCATAATTTCAACTTAGAAGGGATTTTTGGTCGATCTGATACACAACTAGAAGTGGAAACTTGGGGCTTTTTAAATAAGTTCCCTGTTGGCTTAAGTAATATTCAAAGAAATTTTTGTAGGAATTTGGAGAATAAATTCTCCAAGTTACTTAGTTTACTCCAGGAGTCCTTTCTTTAGAAGTTGTATTTCCTTCTATATTGAATTAACTCTCTCTCTCTCTCTCTCTCTCTCTCTCTCTCTCTTTCTCTCTCTCTGTCTCTCTNCTCTCTCTCTCTCTCTCTCTCTCTCTCTCACACACACACACACACACACACACACACACACACACACACACACACAGACATACACACACCCTGTAGAAGACAAAACCTTATTACTAAAGAACAAAACTGGAGAATGCAATTTGAAAACATGAACCTGTTTTTTCTCTGCTGCTTTAACCTAACCAGCCCAGTTAGGCACAGCAGTGTTAAAACTATAGGGTTTTCTAGTAACACTACAGCCTACACTGGTTCGCTAACTCAGTAACTTTTTTTTTCTACTGTGACCATGATCAAATAAAGATGTCAAAACATAGAAGAATAGGTAGAAGTCTTTATTTGTATCTAGGTGGGACTAAGTTTGAAAACTTGCTCTTCTTTTTAAGACTTATTTTTCTTTTAAATTATGTATAGTCTTCTGTCTGTATGTGGGTATGTGCATTTAAGTGCAGCACCGATGGGGGCCAGAGGAGGGCACTGTACTCCTTAGAGCTAGATTTGTAGGTGGTTGTTAGCTGCCATATGTGAGTGCTGGGAACTAAACTTAGGCCCTCTTCAAAGGTATTTTGTGCTCTTAAGTGCTAAGCCATCTGTCTCCTTGACCTTGCATTCACTACAGGTGAGGCAATCTTTCTTTCTTTTTTTTTTTTTTCTGATAGAAGGGATATCCTGAGACTCAAACTTTCCTTCAAATCTGGAAATTATGTTGAGAACTAACTCTGAAGCCGGAAAGACCTCTGCTTGATTAATCTTGGTCAGGTTTTACATTTGAATAGAAAAATTGTGCAAATACCTTTCACCTTAAAGTCTCACTTTGGATAGTTAATGAGAGACTGCAGATGGACCAGGAGTTAATGTACAGTAAATAATAAATAATCTCGGGAACTCACCAAGGCCAGCTGGCCTGGGTCTGAAAAAAGCCCGGGATAAAACCAGTCTCGCTGAACATAGCGGACAAGGAGGACTACTGAGAACTCAAGAACAATGGCAATGGGTTTTTGATCCTACTGCACGTATTGGCTTTGTGGGAGC
>NW_026067930.1:11964651-12032443 GCF_014885135.2 Alexandromys fortis
TAAATGAATAAATAAATAAATAAATAAATAAATAATGTCACTTTTTAAACCAATTCTCTTGGTTTAAAACCAGTCTTGGTTATTTTTTTGGACCAAAAATGACATTCCATTTCACTCATTTATAACATGATATTTTTCATAACCTAACAGCGTCTTCTCTACTGATGCCGATTCCAGAATATCTGCTTGGTTTTTCTCAAGTTAATCTTCAGACCATCTTCAGATTGTATTGTTATCCTACAAGACCAATACCTGATCTTGGGACCCATTATCACTGGGTGAGTTCATGCTTATGTCTGGTTATTAATTTTGCAACTATTTGATCAGTCCCATTGTCTCAGTGGGCGGACGCACCCCTCGCAGTCCTGATATTTTTGCTCATGTTCTCCATCCTTCTGCTCCTCATTTGGACCTTGGGAGCTCAGTCTAGCCCTCCAACGTGGGTCTCTGTCTCTATATCCATCCATCGCCAGATGAAGGTTGTACTATTCACTGAGCACTTAGTGTGTGTCAGGCAAGTGTTTACTATACAGCCTTGTAATTGCTATCTCTGAACTGCAGTGACTGCATTTAGCTTAAGAAACCTTGACTCTTGAGCTAATAGAATTAAGTGATACTATCGAGTTATCTCGGGCTGGTTTCCTAGAAACAGTCTGAGATGGGGACAAATGTGCTTGTGATTAATTGAATGTGTATTTGCATGAGAAGCAGGAGAGGGAGTGAGGGAAACAAAGAAGAGGAAGAAAAAAAATTCTACAAGGCTATGGCTTTAGATGAATTCCTATTTCAGCTTTATTCTATAGGGGTGGGCAAGTGCCTGTGGAATTAAAAGTTCCATAGTAATCCATAGAGACAGAGGTCAGGTCAGTAAGAGAGAAGGTCAGAGTATGTTACAGCCACAAGTTTCTAGAGATAGCATCATTGTTCCAGGGACATCCTCTGACCAAATTTGTAAGTAGAAGTTCAAGGCTAAAATATCCATAGCACTGGAGGACAGAAACATCAAATATCAAAGAGGGATCCTAGGAGTCCTGGTTAAGGCATCAGTAAGTACCGTCTGTGATTGTTACTGAAGACAGATACAGAAGCCAGCAGGTGAATTGTATGAGCAAAGTTGTTGGAAGTGAGTGTAAGTGCAGGGGCTCATATGGATGTGTGCTAAGCCAGAGTGAAAAGAGACTGCTTGCAGGGTGATGTCAGTGGATATAGCTCAGGAGGATATGCAGGAGGAAGCAAAGCAAAGATCACTTTCCAAAAGTGGTCCTTGACAGGAAAGATTTGTCCAAGACCACCATCCAGATCAAACTCCCTTGTTTCAATGTCCAGCCTGCCAGGAGGGCAGTTGGTGGTTTCTATTGGGAAAAATTAAGAACTTGCCTTCTGAGTGTCATTAGGGTATAGCATGACGAACCGAGGTTTGATGTGGTGAATTGAGGATGAAGTTCCCTCTTCCCAGGCAATCATCCAAACACTCTGTTCTTGTTAATAATCCTCTAGCAGGGCCAGAGAAGCGCACACTACAAATGTGTAGATTGATATCAGCATGTGCTGGGAACCGCTCCAAACCGAGCTTTCAGCAGTTTGTAAGGATGTATATGAGGCACAAAGCAAAGGCTATAGATTGGGCTGACCCTGGAAGAGGGAGGAAACATTCTGTTCTTTCAGGGTGTTGCCATTTGATTTTGTTTAGGGGCCCTTCAGATCAGCAGGCAGACCCGGGAAAAGTGATGATTCAAAACGTTGAAATCAGAAAGAGCATCTTGCTAAAACCTCAGCTATTCTGTGGATAAAGTTATGACACGTTAAAAATGAGAGCAAGAGGGAGCGAGATTAACTGCAATCTTCAATGCTTCCAGCTGGGGAAAAGGCATTGATTCAACCCTGAGATTGCTAATAGCAGGTGCCTTCTATGATGGATGCCAACACACAAAGTCGTGTTTGGCTTTAATCCTTCCCCAACTCTTCTGTTACAGAGACTATGAGGTTGGGGATTCTTCTAGAACTTCAAGTTCCTTTTAATTTTGGTTCACAGATGTCTGACTACCCTGTCACTTACTTGGTCACCTCTCAAAGACAATGGGACTTTATGGACAGGCAGGTTTCTTTTCTTTATCTCTGCTACCATCCATGCCGGTGAGGCATCCAGGATACATGGTCAAAGGATGTAGGGTTTGTTCTTTCTCTAGGGTGTAATGAAACACCCCTGCTTCTCCTTTCCTTTACTGACACAGGGGTTGAAGAGAGACTTGGAAGTGAAAGAATTCTGTGGTACTAGCCTGCTCCTATGTTTTAGGAAAGGATGGAGCAGGCAGTGAGAACAGAAGGTCTACAAGTTCACCACGTCCACTTAAACATATCTGCTCAATGCGTAGCTTCCTCAGAGCTGGCGCTCTTTATGAATCTGAGCTTCTCAACCTGTTTTGGACCTTGAGAAAGGGTTCTTAGTTAAAAATCGATACGATTAAAATGTTTTCTGGCAGCTTATACTCTTCCATTAACTGATTGTAAGACTCTCTGTCTTCTTGCTAAGAAAGGCCGACAGAAGTGGTTAGAAGAGTGGTTAGTTACAGACTAGGGCTCAGGAGGTGTATTGCTCGTGTTCCCTCACTGCCAGTTCCTTGTAGAATGACACATGCATTTCCAGCCTTGGGATTCTACTGTGAACGTGATATGAGTTAGCTTCTTTAAAATTACTAGCACGGAACCTACAAAATAAAAGAGCACATGTGACAACACACGTATTATTGCCTGTCTTAAACTTGTATGTTCTCACTTTAATTTTATTAAACCTCTAATGACAGTTCTCAACTGAGGGAATATTTTTCAGTTATTGAAGTTTATGGTTTGAGTGGGTTTGGGATCAATTCATGCTATTATGAGAAGAAAATTTAGAGGAGGGAGACACAAGATACCTCAGAGAAGCATCTTATCATGAAGACAGAACTGTAAGAGAGGAGCAGAGAACAATGCCAGAACCGAACTTCAGACAATGGGCAAGTACCAGGCAGGAAGATGGAAGTATTATTTTTGTACTTTAAATTTTTTGAGATTATAATGTGATCACATCATTTTTCCCTTCCCTCTCCCCCTTCCAAACACTCCCATATACTTCTCTTCTTTTGAATTCATAGACTCTTTTTCATTGTGGTTACATATATATATATATGTAATACATACATAATATACATATATATGTAATATATACATATATAACCCCTTTAATATATTACATATTACATAGAGATATACATAAATACAACTGTGCAATGTTACTTGTATGTACATTTTCAGAGCTGACCATTGGTATTGGATGATCGGTCGGCGTGCCCTCCCCTGGGAAAGCTATTGCTCCCACTGTCAGCATTCCTTAACCTCAGTTTTTTGTCTAGGGTTGAGGGCTCATGACATTTCCCCTCCACTTTGACATGTCTATAGGTGTCATCCGCGCTCAGCTCATGTCAAGGCAGGCATTTTGATAAGACTTTCTGGTTGTAGCTCCTGACATTATCTGGCAGCATGGTGACAAAGAGGATCACATCCCTGCATTGAAAACACTCTGTGTACTCTGTACAACCATCTTCTACAGAACTACCAACATTAGGAAGTAGTCCATGCCCTTCCGGATTGTGGTATAGCCAACGTCTGTACTCCCTTGTTGTACCTTACGCCTGTGCTGTTTTATTTTCCATGCAATGCTCAGAGCTTTGTGTAGCTTCTGATAGAAGGTATATTAAGTAATAGTGTTTTCTCAGACAATACAGTAGAATAAATAAATATCCGCATTTATGGGTGGAAGAACCAATGGAGAGAGAAATTTGTTGAAAGAGGCACATGATCGGTAGTAATATGGCTGGTAGAAACTCTGGCCACATCGATACCAAGGTCCCTGTTCTCTGAAGAGTGCCACTTGCTTTTTAGAACTTCCTTAACATTTATCCTTGACTCTTTCAGTGAAATGTTGTCCATTTCCCATTTAATTCTCCTTTTTTTTTTAAAGGTCAGATTGCACTCAGAAGTTCTTGTCTTGCCTTCCTGAGACCATGAGGCGGAGTTGTTCATGAGGACATCTGACAGAGCAGGGGCTTGATCTGGCTCCATTCCCGCAAATGACATGCTCACTTTCTCCCACAGATGTTAGGCACAGCCTAGAGGACAGGGTGACATTTGGCATCTGCAAAAGGCCATTGTAATTCCTCGGTCACAAGCCCGGCCATTCATCCTGTAATCTCCATTTAAAATAGTGCCATATCCTGACCTTTGTTCAGGGAGATAAACAATATTTAGGAGGATAGGTTCGGCCCCAGGCTCCCTTGCTGAGTGAGGAGATAAAACAGAATTCAGGTTTCATTACATTAGACCTGCAGAGTGCAAAAAAAAAAAATAATAAAATAAAATAAAAAATAAAAAATTAATGTATCTGATTTTATCCCTCTTACATATTGCTTAAAGTACCATTGCCCTTTTTCACTGCATTCATGCTCACACACATACACACACACACCCCACACACACACACATGCACGTGTGGAGGGAGGGAGGGAGAAAGAGAGAGAGATTTAAGTGTTCCTAAAAACATAAGCTATAGTTGTACCTACACATTAATTATTGTCTAGGCTTCTTGGAAGACAAGGAAAAACTTTTATTTAATCTGAGTAGCCCCTATCATAAGAAGATAAATTTAGTATCTAGTATATTGGTGGGGAAGAATTAGCACAGATAAAATACATTATTTATTATATGTACTTGTATTTATGTCCCATTTGACCAATTACTATAGCCTTAATTTGCTGTTATTTTTCATGCTTTAACAGGGATCTGAATTATAAGTGAGAGGAATTTATATTTAATTTTTCCTGCTAATGATATATAACTTTGTAATCTTTTTCATGCTATCAAGAATGACAAGAAATATTCCAAAATTTGGACTGATCAATGACAACAGTGAATGGCCATACCTTGGTTCTACAGAGGATTTTCAACTAAATAAATTAGAATTATTTAGACCAAGTCTTATAAAGTCACACTTCCCTTCCAGAAAATCATCAGACTTTGTCACCTCTTGTAGTTCCATTCTGGTGGTAGCATCATCTGAAACAGAAAAAAACACCCCGAAGTGAATTTGATTGGCAACAGCAAGGTTGAGACTTCATCTTACACTGTCATAAGAGCATGTGTGTTGTGACATGATGTTAGTACAAGTTAGAAACACAAACCCAACACTTCTTCAGGTGCGAGGTAGGGAGTCATCACTTCAGTTTTAGCCAACTAGCAAAAAGGCAAATTCTGTAGGAAGAAAAGAGCTTTCGAATACAAATGCAGGGTGTCAGTCCCTTCAACACCAACTGCTAGTGATACAGAAATTCTTGTAATAACAAATGACATATCACACAGAACCTGGAGTTCAGACTCCATCCAAGGAGCTGTGAAAAGTCACCCAATAATTTTGAGAACTACAATGACATGTTCAGGTCTTCAAAATGTCTTTCTGACAACACTACAGAGTGGATGTGGAAGGTGACAATGGAACTGGGATTGTTGATCAGAAGAAAACAAAAAGGCAAAAGACAGATGTCAAATAAATTAAAGAAGTGATGTGTGTGGAATTTTTATAGTATTCAAAGATGAGGTTGGTAATTGGAAAAGAATAAAAATGAAAATGGGAGCCTTAGTATGATTTTAGACTTTTAGCAGGGCAACTTGGTAGGCGTTTAGTCTTTTTTTTTAAAAAAAAGTATAATGTGGGCTGGAGTGATTTCACAGTCTGGTAACTGAATTCAATCCCAAGAACCCACATTAAAAAGCAAGGCATAGAGTCACATGCTTGTTGATTCCAGTTCCAGGTAGATATAAACAAGGTGGATCCCTGAGGCTTCCTACCCAGCAAGCCTGTCCTATTAACTCAATGCCAGTTAGAGGTCTGTGCCTCCAACAAAGATAACAGGTGAATGCTCCACCAACACTGGTGGTTATCATAAAATTTCCCATTCTTACAGTTTCCTACAAATACACACATACACACACACACAGAGAGAGAGAGAGAGAGAGAGAGAGAGAGAGAGAGAGAGAGAGAGAGACAGANAGAGAGAGAGAGAGAGAGAGAGAGAGAGAGAGAGAGAGAGAGAAAGCAGGGAGGGGCAGAGAGAGACAGAGAGGGATAGTATGGTAAACTTCACCTTTACAAGGATTGCTATGACTACCCAATAAAGAGCAGACAGCTGTGGATTTAGGACACATGCTTCAAGACAACTAGGAGATGACCATGGTAGTCTGGGAGGCATGACGGAGTCTAGATATGATCATACAGTGAAACTGAGTTCTTGTGAAGAAGGAGGAGGAGAAGGAAGAGAAAGAGGTGGTTGGCAATTTCAAATGCTGAAGAGACAGAGAATAAAATATGCAAAGAAGTAACCTGTTTCTTCTTCAGTGTTCTCAATCTTGGTTCTTTGTGATTCCATTTCCAAGAGCTCATGAATCAACACAAGAAGCCATCTTCAAGTTCTCTATTGCAGTCACATCCATTATATAATCAATTATAACATCTCATTCCCCCTAACAAAAATTGATACCCTTAACTCATCGATGTGTTACCAACTTGATTATATAATTCCTTTTTATGAAACACCAAGAGCTTTGTATCACTTTAAAAAATAGATTTAATTATTTTTCCTGTAAACTTTGGCTTTGTAAACTGCTCTGGAACTAGAGACCCCCAAACTCCCTTCCTCCTGCGATACTCCTTGAAGTCTCTGTTCCATCCACCTTTCCCCTTTCTTTAATCACTCTGCTTACCTGGCTGCACCAAGCTTTGAACTTGCGTTTCTTTATTCACTTCTCCCCATATCTTCTTTTCCATATTTTGTTTAGTTTTTTTCTCATTTCCTAAATCATTAAGGAGATTTTACCTAGCTGCTCCAAAAGAAAGAAGAGAGTCTTCTCCAAGTCATTTCTCTATGTCCATATTTTGCTTTGTTATTCTCTACAGCACTCACTTTATGTACATAACTATATGCAATCTCTCATACCACTAGTACATCAATTTTTCGGGACAAGAATATCCTCTGTTTTGTTTACTGCACTGTCTGAGAGCCATTGTATCAATGATTTTGATTTTGTATCAATATGGCTAGAGTTTCTTCTAGCCACAGTGGGAAAATAATGTATTTTCTCTATTTATTTATTCTACGTGAAACCTTATGTTTGGGTGTCACTGTATAGAGTTGAGACATTGCCTAATCCTAGATTGATCTTTGTGACTAGGAAGTTAGAATGTCCTAAATGGAAGGGTTGGATTGTGTTTCCATTCTGAGAGATAGGATTGATTAATCTTGAGACACAGAAAGTAAGAGTAGGTTATATTTCCCCCAAAAGGAAATTTAGGTGCAGCTTTCGAAAGGAGATCTTAAATTTGTGGTCTTTTACTTAAGTCACCAATGTAAAGATTAATTTAAAAATAGTTCAAAACTGTAAATACAATGTTTGGCATGTGGCAGTGGAAGGGAAATGTGCTCTGAAACTCTATAGTATCTTGGCACTGCACGTCTGTGAAGAAGAAACGAGTGAACTTCCAGAAATCTTTGGTAGAAAATAGTAGAAAGAAAACTACTGCATGCATTCAGTAGAGAAGACCATGAGAGAAGCTACCATGTGTATTAAGTAGAGAAGATCATGAGAGAAGAGGACTTGGTCAGACGTACGGAGAAGAATAGGTGACAGTTAAGTATGAGATAGTCCTGTTTTTCAGTTGAACATAGCCTCTGCTCAGTGCTAGAATTTACAGAGAAGTTTTTCATCCAGGAAGAAAGAAATATAAAATTGAATCTTAAGCCTTTCTGTTCTTACTGTTGTCTTTAGCTTGCTGTGAAGAGTTGAGAAAATAAAAAAAAAGAACAAACAAACAAAATAAACAACTGTGTATTCCCAGTTGAGCTAATCCTCTTGGGGAGAAAAGTTACATAAGTGTGTTCAGTTTTAGAGACGCCCCCCCCCACTTAATTTACAACAAACCCTAGGATGCCAAGTCTGGGTCAGGTGTGAATGCTAAATGCATCTCCACCTGAGGGAAGAGGCCATCGAACTGGGAATATGGGACTGAGCTTGCTTACAGTGGCAAAAATGTACTTAGTGCTCAGGGTCTGAGCAGTTCTGTCCTGGTCCATGTGTAAAGTGTGGCCTCAGTGTGTATTTGTAAGAGTCAGAGAGGTCAGCGGAGGCAACAGACAGAGCTGTGGATGGGGAAGGAAAGGGGCAAGTATGAAGCAAGCGGGAGAGGGGCTGGTGGACTGGCACGCATCGCACGTGCAGCTCGTTATAGAGCTTTCTGGGTTAATGAGCAACAATAGCCTGGACTTACAGAACATGAGAACACGTTCAGTGCTTAACGGTGCTCTCTGGGGTAATGAACTATAATAGCATGGCTTTACAGAGCATCAGAGTTCATGGATCACCCAAGCTAACTTCCTGGGGTATCCAAAGAGCAAGTTGAGAGGTCATCGCAGGGGCCCTCTGTATGAAATGTTTGACATTCAGTAGTCAATGTGTTTGACATTTTTCATTAAACATTTTTAAAACTCAAAGGAACCCTCTCTGTAGGTATATATCACAACAGCACCATAGAGTCGAAAAATTCCATAAATCAATTCCATAAAGTAAAGGAGAGTAAGTGTTTGCAGAAGCTTACTTCTCTAACCCTCAACCTCATCACTTACATGAATATAAGAAACTGATACTTTAAGATTTTTATTATGACTGATATTTATTGTTCATGAGTATGTGCCAACTACATGTGTGTCCTTTCAGAATTGGTACTGACTCTAAACTCATTCACTAATATCAATTATTTGAAGCTAAGTGTTGCTGATTTCGGTGATTAGATATTAAATGCTCTGCATATGCTCACTCCAAGGGTGGTGCTGTAGAGCATGGGGCTCCTTGGAACTTTGTGATTGGGGTAGCTGACTCCTCCTTGACCAGCACAGCCTAGCAGGCAGGCCTACTGACTGACTGGCAAGCTATCTATATGCCAACGTATATATATAAGAAAGCCTCCCTCCCAGAGGGCAGTGGAGCACTAGCCTGATCATGTCTAGGCAGTCCAATCTGAAGTGGACCAGCAGGTCCCTAAAACACCATAGCCACGCATGGAAGGCTCTGCAAGTTACACAGTGTGGTAGAAACTGCAGCGATGGGGTAGATATGTTGCACACCCCAAGGGCTGGCTTCCTTCCTGCTGTCCTGATTGTTAGCTCTTCTGTGGTGGCCAGAGAACCGACTGCCTCAGCATTTAGATTGGAAAGTACACATTAGTGTCCCACATGCCCTGGCCAAGGAATGAGCAACGCTCTCAATTTAGTACTTCATGTTCATCCAACACAAGCCCACAGGGACTTCTCCACAACGCTCCCTGGATGCCCAGGATGTGAGAGGCTGATACATGAAACCCCAGAAAGAAACGTGACATGGTTTGAAGTACGGAATCCTGGCCAATACATTTTGCAGTGACCTCCCTCAAAAGAGGTGGTTTGAGATAAAAATGGCAACCCACTTGAGAAACCCTTGTGCTGCTCTGGTAAGGGCACCAGTCCAGACATCCCACAAGCCTGTGGAAGAAAAACTAGATTTTTTAATTCCTTGAGGCTTGGGTTTAAATTCCCATTTCAAAAGAATACAAGATGAAAGGACTCCACTAGCTAATTTTAGAGCAGGCTATTTCATCTCTGTGATTGACTCAAACTGGGAAGAGGAACGTAGAATTGAAGAAAAAAAAAGAAGAAGACTTCATGATCTTTACTGTAAAAGCAGCTAGACCCATAAAACTGGCTCATTCTATACGCGGATTCTTCAATCTTTAATATAAAACAATGATGGATGCTCTAGAGTCATTTTTAACGTCACAGAATAGCAAAGATTCTCCCAGATATCCTAGGTGATTAATCAATTGACACAGCAAAAGTATGACAATCCCTCAATGCCTCTCAAATTAGAGGATGAAATTAGAGAGAATGAGTGGATGAAGAGTATAACGGGAAAAGCAGGCTAAGGAGCCAGCTAGCTCCCATCTTAGGAGGCAAAGGTCGGTGAAGGTTATCGGGTTTATACAAGGCCAGGTTATTAGTCACCGACAGAAAAAGGACTACTGCTTTGATGATCTGAGCCCCAATTCGCTGCTTGTTTGTTTGGTTTTTTTTTTTTTTTTTTTTTTTTTTTGACCAAACAGCTTCAAGAATTACTTGTTTAGTTTCTTTCACAATATTGCAATGTGAAGTTTTGAAGGGCTTAAAAAAATTTAATTCTGAAACATGGTGCAGATGGAAGTGGCGTTTGCTACAAGCCAGCGACGGGCAGAGGGTGGTTTGGAAGCCTTGCTTTGGCAGCCCCGGTCTCTGGAGACACGAGAAGAAAAAGCCTCAGACAATTGGTGCCTGGAACAGGCAGCAGCAGCTGTTGCTCTAGCATTTGACTCTGCTATAGGGGATGGAAAGAAGCAAGGTCCAACACAGACCTCCCTGTCTTCACCGCTTTGGAGACAAGACCACTTGATCTCTCCAAAGCCTTTAGCATGACCAGGGAAAAGATATTGCCATTGTATTAGAGTACACCAGAGCTGAGAATCATCTACTTTTACCCTTCAAGTAGGAGATGGGAATCAGATTAAGAAGTTTTCATACTAAACAAAAGCAAAAGCAAAAAAAACAAAACCCCCAAAGCAACAACGACCAACCATAATGCCCCAGAACATACATCTTTGGACTAGTAGCAAACCTTCTGCATTTTTCTTACACTTAAGTATACCCTTCCCAATCAGTTTCTCTCACGGAAAGAGCCCAACTCTTTCTTACACTCAGTTGTCCTTACTGCCTAGAGGTCTCCTACCATCTGCCTGGAGCATCCATTGTCTAACACCCCCACCTCTCCACTGCAGCTGGTAAGAGATAAATGCATTCTTTCTTCAGAAAGTCATCTTAGGTTCTGCATAGGCTCAGTATTCCTCTCAGATTCCTAGAGTAGCCTGGTGGGAGCCTTGTGGCGCACACAGGACATTGCATTGCTATGATCTAAGTTACTTTCTTAGCATCATACTATTATCAGAGTAAGCTCAGAAAGTGCTGTGTATTTGGCTCGGCAGTTTGTTTCCCGACCTTAGCGTGATTCTCAGCACAGCATAGGCCCTCACTGAGTGTTTCAAGGGATGAACAGCAGTATCTCGTATTATGGAATTTTTACTATAATGACTGCCACTATTTGAGGACTTTGAAGCTGTCATTAATATTTTCAAAAACTTTTAAAGAAAGCGCTGTCATTAATGCCCTGTAATGTGGAGAAAATTTAAGTTAGAGAATCTTTAAAATCTTACCCAAAGCTGCATGATTATCTATCAGTGGGGAACTGATAGAAAAAGCAGTTGTTGACTGCAATTAACCCAAATTCCTGATGTATTCTCTTTATTCTCCTCCAAGAACTTCTCACAGACACGGGACCAGAAGAACAGTGCCTTAAAAGACAGCATCTTTCAGCAGTGTACTAACTTTGTGTGATTGATGACTCAGCTGCTGGACAAGGAGATGCTTCTTAGACATCTCCTGCTGCCAGATACGTGCCTGATATCTCAGCTTCCAGTGCCTACTTCAGGGAACCACTCCTCCCTTTCAAGTTCTGATGACTTCCGTGGAGAACACACTGTTACTCAAGCAAGCCTCATGCAGCTAATAACAGGCAGTGTCGTGCTCAGGGAGTCTTCCCCCAAGAATAACCCCCTTGTTTCTTAAGGTATCAGAGGCGAAAGTCAAATAAGGTAATACTGGTCTATTAAAAAGGAGCAAATTGTAGCTGGTATTCTAAAGGCTGCTTACATTTGCTCAGGAAATTGTGGAAACCCTTTCCCACTCCTCTGCCATGCATAACTGTTAGTATTAGGTCAGGAGTTAGAGAAAAATGAGACCTTTAAATAATTTTATGTGTCGGAGATTAAAATATAATTGCATCATTTCCCTCTTTCCTTTCCTCCCTCCAACCCTTCCATGTTTGTCCTCCTTGCTCTCTTTCAAATTCATGGCTTCTTTTTCATTAACTATGGTTACATTCAACTATATTAGTATGTATTCATAATTACAGCCTGTTTAGTCTGTATAACGTTATACTTCTATGTATATGTTTTCCGATACCAGCATTAGAGAATGTTAAACAATTTTCCCTGGAAGAAAATAAATCTTGCCAGAAAGATGCAGATTTCATCAGTTAATCTGGTTGGGTGGATGTGTGAACTTCTGTTTTCATTTTCTCTCCTCCAGAACACTACACTGTCCCTTCTTCTTGTTCAGTACATGTCTGATGGATGAACTAGCTCTCTCCGCATGCCACAGCCCAGTGGCCACCAATTACTGAATGCCACTAAAACCATATATGCACGAGAGCTCTTTCATTCAACACAACTGCATAAGAACCAACTTCCTACTCAGAACATTAGCCAAATAGGATAATGGCGCCCTGAAAATCATAGAGAACAGGGTACACCAGTACCTGATCTGAATATAATTACAAATGTGTGTTCAAGACTGCATTCCTACAATTTAGCCTTGGATCCTTCTTTTGGTATTTACACTGTGCCTTTCAATTATATGTCAGCTGTGTGGTATGTAGGTGAGTCAACCTGAACTAAGTGAGACTCCAGAATGTCTCGTTTTCACCTATAATGTTATTCCTCAATGTTAAAATTATTAGTATTTTCATGAGAGAAAATCTGACTAAGCTATTTTTAACTCAACCTTAAGAAAGCATATTCAATTAGATATAAATTGAAACACGAATATCTCTTTTTTGGAGTAGGGACAGAGAATGTCTTTGAGCCTGGGATGTTTGTTATAGAGTGTCATTCAGAAAGAAACTATCTTAAGCATCTCTGTAATGTCACAGACAAGTTCAGAGTATAGGGGATGACCCTGGGATACAAAAACTAGGGAGGGGAATGATCAAATTTTAAGTTGCCTTCAAAAGCAAGATATTGAGCTATTGGACAGTCAAACCAATTGTGTGAGTCTACTTTGGACAAAAGAATCAATACGCTTAATAGAGAGTTAATTCTTTGGAATTGTGGAACTGTATGGACTATACACCACCTCAGTATAGCGAGCATCCACATAGGTGTCAGTTCTGCTCTGAGCACAGGAAACTGCCTCGGATGCTGGTGACTTTCCAGTCACTGGATTGTTCAGGCAGAAGCTGGTTGACCGTTGGAGAAGATGTTAATAAGGGTGCAAGCATTAGCTACTCATTTGACAAAATAACAAAACAAGCAAGAACTAATGGCCTGCGTTGCCTCATCTAGGGTTGCAATTGTTTTGACAATGAAAGCAATATCTGACTGATATTAGCATGAAAATATGGGTGGTTATTTACCAAGATGCCCATAGGTAAATAGTCCAGCCTGGTGAGTAATACACTCAAGGCATTTCCTTCTTTTGTTTTTTTTTCACTTTATTATCATTAAGGTCTTATTGTCTTATTCATAATAATGGTAATAAATAAATAATTAAGGAAAAATATTTAAAATCTGAATTAAATCATCATTTCTTTAGAACTAAGCATGTGCCAATTATTTCTCAACCCAGTTTTACATATTAATGCTTTTACTCATGGTTCCAGCATTGGCTGTGTTACTGACCTCATACCTCTGTTTTAGTAAACAACGAAAGCAAGTTTTGAATATGTTGCAAAAGGGAAGTTAAAAGCTAACATTCTCTTTAGAGTAGTGTAAATATTCCTACAACCTCAGTCAAAACAAGCCTGCTTGTGTTGCTTTGATCAAAAGCATCATGAGAACCTTCTTAGCTAGAAGAAACAAAGCATTGTGAATGGGGCTTGGGTCACCAACAAACTGGTTGTGGCACAAAGTTCACTTGCCCATGTAACAGTGCCTCTGAATGTCACTTTGTACTTTGTGCTCCTTATGACAGGAAGCCGGAAGACAATACTTTAAGCATTAATTTTTGGATCTGAAAAGCAAAGCTCTTACCAGTGTTAGCAACTATCTTTCCGTGCTTGTCAGTTCTACCTGAGCCTTACCCAAGGCAGTTTTAAGATCCTCCTACCCTGCAATTTGATCACTGCGATGTGCTAGTCACCTTGAAATAGAAAACAGAGTCAAGTACAAAGTGTCAGGTCTCCTCCTAATGGTGGCTTTCCATGAATTTTCTGGATCCAGCTAAGTTCTTCCGAGGTAAGTACTCAGTGCCACTTAACTAGGCATGAGTTCAGCCTGGCACCAGAATTCAGGGCACCCATCCTGCCACTGCTGAGCAAGGCACAGATTCCCGGGATGGAAACTCATTCTCTGGAAATAGAACTTTCTAACAGGCCAGTCGCTGTTCATATCAGGTCACAAGTCTATTGCTCCAAGTCCTAGATTAATGTCACCTTCATCAGTTCAGTGACCCGAGGAAGGTACTTTTTTTTTTTTCCAGTGTGGCTCGGCTCATCTGACCTCCTCTCCACATCAATGTAAGTTGGAGCTGTTCCCTTTCTGACAGAGGCAGAGGTGCTAGTCCAGCTATTCTCGGAGAATTTGTAGATTAAAGACTAAAGGTGACTTGGATGATTTGGTCTGAAGTAGCTGCGGTTGCTCCTAGAACAAACTTTGACCATGAGGAGGCAGCATCGCACAGACAGAAGCGCAGGTTGCATTGGGTTTCATTCTAGACTCACACCCTCAACATCCGAGCCTTAGCGATGCTACCTAAACTCTCTGAACTCAGGTGATTGCCTTGAAGATTAAATAGGTTAGATTTTTGAAGGTCCTGGCAAGGTGGGTGATTTGTGCCCGTTATCGCTGTACTGATGCCCTTGCTCTTGATAATGTTGCTGATTTTAGAGAATAGGGCTGGAGTTTCTTATCACTTAAAAATAAAACTCGCAAACGATCCCAGATATCTCTAGGCAAACTTGAGCTCCTTGGGTATACACTGTTGAGTTTACTCATCTAAACGGCTGGACTCGTTAGGAATGGTAGTGTACCTTTGGACAACTTTACAATAAGCTACTATACCTGTGAATACGCATTCATACTGTAAAATATTTACAATCCATTATCTCTATTCTCAAATGGCCCAGAGGCAGAAGAAGCACCCAGAGATAAATGGAATTCCTGGATGCTTGGTTTTCCCAGAGCAATTTAGTTGGCATCTGTTTTTCTGGTGTGATTCCTAGTAGTACCCTCATCACTCTCCAAAGGGCTTCAGTTTAGATAATAAACTCCTTGTATAGTCCTCTTCTTACAGCAGGAATTTCTGTTGCTCGTTATCAGTATACAAAGCAGAGAATCACATCAGTGTAATTCTTTCCCCAAAGCATCTCTTATAAAGAAAATAGAAAACCTTTACTTTTAAAAATCCAAACGTCACCTACAGTAACAAAACACATTTTCACAAACTGTGTACCAGTTACCCTCAATAACCCTGTCAGTCACCATCTCTATCATGGAATCAATAGCAAATTTGTTTAATACATCTACCTAGGAGCACATGTGTATTATTTCCAAAGAGAGATCTAAGACTAGGGCCTAAACTCACTTCTTTTTTACTCCATGTTGTTTATAGAACAAAACTACCTACTATTAATGCTGTATTTTGATTAAAGAAGCAAAATACCAGTTGAAAGAATAGGATTGGTAGTATTCTTTGGAATATGATGGATGTAAATAGGGAAATGAGGAATTAGGAAATGAGAAGGAGAGAAGAGAGAAGAAAATGTTGTAAATAACACAGAAAGGACAAAATAGGAAAGCAAGTTATATTTACTGAAACATATCACTTCTCGGCCTCTGTCTAGGATCAAGAGCCTGTAGTCAAGTCATGGAGGAAAGAAGGTCATCATTGCAGTATTCTGCAAATCGACAGTATGAATATACTATGCAGACCCACTCTAAGTACCAAATACATACTTGGGTGGATCAAATAATGTGTCCACAGGGCTCACGCTTAAGATTAGGCTGGAGGAGAAAGATGGGCACCTTGTAACAGTACATTTGTGAAACTCCATTCTAGCGCACACAAGTGTGTGTGTGGTGTGTGTGTGTGTGTGTGTGTGTGTGTGTGTGTGAGAGAGAGAGAGAGAGAGAGAGAGAGAGAGAGAGAGAGAGAGAGAGAGAGAGAGGAATTATAAATGGGAGTTTTCGAGGTTCTAACCAATGACAGGAGACAGAATGTGAAACAAACAAATAAAATCTTTTTAGAACACATCCTGAAATCACGTTAAGGTGAAGGAAAAAGAAACAATCCATGTATATACATAACATCAGACTGTCCTTGAATTAAATATGAATGGGATCTGTGGCCTCCGTTCCTTATTGCTAAAGTAAGCACTTTCACTTCTAACATTTCTTCAGTTGTAACATTTAGACTGCTCCACCTTTGCAGTCTATTCTCTGGAATCAAACAGATTTTCAAAACCGAAAACTGCATTTAGTGGAAGCATGCCAATTAAGACTGCTGCTACAACCAAAAACAAGGTGTATTTGCTTATAGTTTTAAAAGAGCACAGAATGACTTAAAAAACTGAAGTGTTGTTATAATTTCAATGAACCCCGTTCATTGTTTTTCCACTTTTTCTTGCTCCTCTATACAACAATTTCTCCGCGTCATCTAGGCTTCCATGCAAGGCTAGTGGAAGACCCAGGCTCTCACTTCAAGTTCAAGGCTCTGACCTCATTCCAGAGTTTCCCCACCTTGTAAAATAAAGTTCCAAACCACAGGCAGAATAGTTTACATGGTAGACAACACACAGAGTGCTGATGTTAGACATGGAATCACCAGGTCAGAGCCTGTGTTTAGACAGCTGCTTCACTCTTAGGGAGAAGCATCCTTTCTTCCTGAGTCTGGAAACACGTATTATAACAAATGGTGGTTCTGTATGCTGAGGGATGTACCTGCACACACATGTACAGAGATGCACTCACATGTTATATCAGTTTTGTCTTTCATTCTATATAGTTAATTTTTCTTTTCTCACTTTTAATCTATCAGACAACTGCTTTCTTGCCTCAAAGTGTCTGATGAAAACTCCGCTGGTGACCTTGTTTATAATCCTTGTATCTGATAAGGTCCTTCTCTCCCCACAGTCCCAGTTCTCATTTGGCCTTCAACTGTCGATTGCCTTGGGTGGGTCACTGAGTCTAGGGGTTGTAACCCACCCTGCAATCAGTTACTCCAGGGTCACGGAGGGGTGCTATCTGGAAAAGAATGGGCTAGAAAAGAAGGAGGAGGCTAGGCAAAGATTTGTCGAAGCCTCAGTTTATTAGGATCAGGGTTGCTGCTTATATAGCCCCTGAATGAGGGACTTGGGGGGCAGGGGAATGGGATCTTGCCGAGTGGTCCAGGTCAAGTAGGCCAGGAGGTCAGGTGATGATTCTTTGGCCAGGAAGTCGTGAGTTGACACACCTAGTTTCCTGGATAGCTGGAATGTGAGGCGGGTTCCTCTAACAGATAGTTCTCCAGTACAGCTTAATTGGGTGGGGTAGATTCTGTCAATAGAACGATTCTTAACATAACTATGGGTGTGGGGTTCTCTGCAGACTCCCCAGGGTGATGGTTCCTGTAATGATTTTAGGAGGAAATGGCTCCTGACATTCAACGGCTTGGTTACAGGTCTCAGTGTGGGTCTCTCAGTTCCTCCTCTTTGGAATTCGTTGAACTTGGAGCTTTATATTTGTGGGGTTTTTCCCCTTATCAAATTTTGGATGTGTTCAAGCGTTTATTTTTTCAAATGTCTTTTCAACCTCTTTCTAAGAAACTTGGTTTTCCTTGGTTTTCTGTAGTGTGTGTGGCTTTGCTTGATGGATGGCATTCACTTTTCTCCATCTTTTTTCTCCCTATTCAGACTTTGATTTCATGTCTCTGGGGACAATATAGTTTCTTCAAATGAGCTGAATTCCCCTTTGCCAGGTGCTTTTTAGTAGCTGAGACTTTTTGTTCATCTTGTTTTCATTGTTATAAATGTCTTTGTGCTAAAGAACTTAAAGAAAATATTCCAGGTATTTTCAGGGTTTTCCCGAATCTATGCCTAGCCCTGTTTATGGATGATGACTTTCCGTCCCCCCCACATATGCAGCTTATTATTAATTTCCTCCTTGTTGATATCTGCCCCTTAAATGCAGGGAAAATAACTGAGACAATGAGATATCAATCCTTTTCATTTTCTGGAAATCATTTTTCCCACAGCAAGAAGGGCTAGGAAGAACAATGGTAAGGACCTCCCTCTGAGGAATGGGTTGAGGGAAGGATGGAAGAAAGTGGGGAGAGCAGGAGCAGGGGAGGGAGAGGGAACTGGAATTGGTATGGTAAAGTAAAAAAATGTTTAAAAAATAAAAAAAGAACAAAGTAAGGGATGAAAACAGTGGCCACTGCCTCATTGTCTGTGCTTTCCTGATCAGAAGGAAAAGCCATCAATCAACACACTGATGCTTAGTACTTGGAGGGCAAGATTCCTTTGCTCAGCCTTTTCCCTACAAGCTGTATGCATGCTGCTCCAGGAAAAATGTGAACATCTGTCTACCACGAAGCGGTCCTGAGGAGTGGGTAATTAATTGCTACCGGTCTAGTAGCTGAAATTAACTGCTGTTTAATAAAAGCCTGTGCTTTACTTGAAAACCTTTAAGCTTTCAGTAGACTGCAAAATTCCAGTGCAACTGTTGCCTAGGTTGGAGGCAGATTCCTAGTGCTTCCTAGACTGCCACTCGGTTCCATATTCACTAGTTCAGCCTCCAAGTGATAAATATGTTCGTTTTGGCATTACTACAACCAGTCCCCCAAAAAAGGAGCAACTTAAAGAAAGAATAACATACTTTGGCTCACAGTTTGAAGGTACAGGGAAGATATGGTACCCAGAGCAGCAGTAGGTAGCACGTGGTTGCTTACTCCAAAGCCTGCAGACAACGAAACAAAGATAGAACAGGAAGTGGGATTTAGTTGCAAATCTCAAGGCGTGGTCAAATAGCAGCCTACTTCCTCCAGTTAGACCCCATATTTAAAGATTCTTAGAGCCTTCCAAAGCAGTATTGTCAGCTGGATATGACACCAAGTGCTAAATTGCCTGAGACTGTGGAGGAAATTTTACATTCGATCGAGAAGTTTCTAATTCTCTCTCAGCACACATACACTACAATGAATGTGACGACATGAATATGAACGGCCCCTATAGGCTCCTGTAACTGGATTCTTGGTCAATAGGGAGTGGTACTACCTGGCAGGGATTAGGAGGTGTGGTCTTTTTGGAGGATGTATGACTTTGAGGTTTTAGAATCTCAAGCCAGGTCCAGTCTCCTCTCTCTCTCTCTCTCTCTCTCTCTCTCTCTCTCTCTCTCTCTCTCTCATTCTCTCTCTCTCTCCCTCTCTTGCTCTCTCTTGCTTGCTAATCCATATCCAGATGTGGAACTCTCAGCTCCTTCTCCAGCACTGTGGCTACCTGCAAGCTCCCATGCTTCCTGCCATAATGATAATGGACTAAGCCTCTGAACCTGTAAAACAGCCCCAATGAAATGCTTTCTTTATTAAGAAGAGCCATGGTTATGGTGTCTCCTCACAGCAATAAAAACCCTAATTAAGGCAGTGAATAAATAACTTTGATTGCTTAGGAAGGTGAGCAGCTATCCTTTGGGATATATGTATTGAGGAGAGAAATTTGATTGGTACCTGAGTGATAAATCTAGTAATCATAAGTCTGGGCCATCTCTTTCATCTGTGTGGTCTGAGCTGTCTTTCACAGTGCTTCCCTTGTCATTTCTAAGCATAGGTTTATAAATTGGAAAAAGATATTAGCAAAATAAAACTAAGTATGTATTCAGACTAATATTTCACGATTAAGCACAGGGATGAAAAAAACCTAGTGAAATCCAGTACACAGCAGCTAAATCTAGGGAAACTAAAGAAAAAGCAGCTCTTGTTTCAGTGTAAGCTTTCATATACCGAATGGAACAAATAAAACAGCAACGAAAACTTGGTGGACTGTACATAAGGAGACAGCCACTGTACACAAAGTGACTACTGAGAAGCTTCAGCGGCAAATCTTTTCTCTTTCATTAGCAAGACATAAAGTTTAACACTTATCACCAACAGAATTATCAGACATGTCATAAAGAAATAAAACCAGAAATTAGTATTTGAAAGGATGACATAATCCTTTAAGTTAATATTACAATTGGAAATGGTAAGAGAATCACCAAGAAGGCTAACCCACAGGTTAAGGAAAGTTCAACAGTGGTGCCCAATACTATAACTCAGTGTGATTTCTTCACCCCAATCATAATGTAGATGAAAATCCCTAAAAAATAAAACATTCCATAATACAGAAGAATATTCACTTCTCCAGGGACTACCCTTAAAAGAGAAGCAAAATTTTAATTAAAACTTTAAAGAATTAAAAATAAGATAAATCACAAAACTCCTCAGTAGACATATAGTCAATGATGTGAACAGATGCACAAACTTGTATAATTTTAAGCAGGAATTTTTAAAAAATGAATTTAGCATGTTGTCTGGTTTTCGTTGTTGTTCTGTTTTACAGTCTTGGTAGTAGGCAGTGCCTGTATCACGCATATTATGTGAGCTCAGGTGAGTTATACACCCTATCTCCCAGGGAAAACATTTTAAAAACATGATTTCTCTCCAGACTACTACAAATCTGGTACAAGAATAATAAAAACTTCTAATTTTCTAGATTTTGTATACTTGATAAAATGAATTTAAAATTTAGACTGATTAAAGATATCTAAATTTACCTTAAAAAATAACAGAGATAGCTTACTCCTCTCAGATATCAAGATATATAGGAAGACTATGGTAATAAAAGTAGTGTTTTATTGGTTTAACAGCCCGCAAATTGGCTAATGGAAAATAATAAGTAACTCTGAGACAGACTCATTAACACAGGAGAGCTAAATATATAAATAAGTTGGTGTGGCCAACTAGTGGGAAAAGGGCAGTTTGCCTAGAAGATGGCAATAAGCTATAGTGGTTCATCTTGCTCTAAAAAATGAGCCCAGCTCTACCCTAACATCACACAGAGAATGAGAATTCCAGAAGGATTACAGACAGATGTGTGAAAAAAAATGAGATTATTAATTTACTGGGGGTGTGTTTTCAAATAAAGAGGGATTTGCTATCTAGAGCTGGGATCAGTCTCTTCTCAATCAAAAGGATCCCCTTACTCTACCTTCCGATAATATTCAGGCAAAAATTGCCAACAGACTCGTTTCAGAAAAGCAAAGCCAATAAGTGATAGAAGAGCGAAAGAATCCAAAGCTGTTCAAATAAGACAAGAGGAAGTAAGAGTGGAGGTAGAGCGCGGCTCCTTTCACAACTGTGTTCTCCTGTCGGGGTGAGGGCTGAGCTCTAGTCATTGAAGTCCACCACTAATAGACTACATTTTTAAAAAAAGTTCAAAGCATTCATTTTAAAATAAATATTTTTTTAAAATGTTCCCTTTCTTTGTTTTACACTCATAAAGTTCATTATAAAAACTTACAAAGAGATAAATTGTCACCCCTCAAAATTAACCAGAACCAAAGTCTGTAGAGCTTAAAGAACATCTACCCAGTTAGAATTGGCATTTGCAACAGAAACTGCAGTGTTTCATATTAAATTTATACTCCAAGTATCGCATATAATTTATGCACGCATCAACCACCCAGAGCAAACAAACAAACAAACAAAACTCACGACAGAATTTAACTAGAAAAACACTTAGCTTTCTATCCTATTCCATAGCTCACGTCTATGACCTGCATTCAGTCCTTTCTCTACCTTATATTTATCCTTTCTCATTACCTTTCCTACATGTTATGCTGTACCCACATGTACATCTGTTTGCATATATAGATAATATATAATATCATATATCACAATATATTATATTAATACATTTGTGTATTAATATGTTATAATATTTTATATTGATATTTAATAATATATTATGGACTAAATTCCACATATGAGAGGGTACATCCATTTCCTAAATAAATTTGCCTAAACAACAGAAGAGGTAAAAGTTTCAATAGATGTGTCTGGATAGAACTATTGGAGCTGATAATAGACGATTTAAAAGAAAAGACCGCGCATTTGCCCACGCATGAGTTAAGAGTTGATGACCTCTCTCAGAACACCTTTATGTGTACCAGTGCATTAGCATCCATGATCTGTAGCTATTAAAGGTTCACATTGTAGGGGACAAGGAAAATAATTTGAGAGTAAAAGCCATTCCTTTAATTTATTTAATTAGCAATTAACTATAACAACTAGTCATTGCCTCACTAAATAATGTTAAGATCCATATCTTAAGAATTGGTTTAAATTCCATTTTTGTAGTAAAGAAGGCAGAAAGAGTATCTGTTTTTTAGAAGTTCATACACTAAGATAAATCATTTAAGACTTTAGCATATAAATACTGCACGATCCTTGGAAAGTACTTTGGATTTGACATATCTAAAACAGTAGCATATTATCTGTGTAACGGCAAGGCAGTTTCCACATCACGTGGTGGATGGGAGAATTAAGCCGTGTTATGCTATAGTGAATACCACACAGTGAAATTTTGTCAGTTGTTCAGTTACCAAGGCCTGGAGTCTTTCACAGGCTGGATTCGAGATGAGCTGGAAGGGGCTTCTCTTTTGATTTAATGGAAACTGAAGGTGCTTTGCTTTGTTTTGTAGAGCGGATGTATAGCACTGCTTTTTGGTTCTCACTGCTTCTTCTTACTATGCTGGGCTCATTCTAGCAGACTCTTCTTTACGAATTGGCCTCAGTTACTTTAGCTTATCGAGGCTAAGGAACACAAAGTATCAAGGAATAAATTCCTTAATATTATTATGAAACCAATAGGAAGAAACCGCCAAGGAAACTGGATATCAGCACCGAGGCTGTAGCAAGTTAACCCAGAACTTTCTAGGAGTCAGTCCCAGTGCTGAAAGTTTTGTTAAGAAGCATCAAGTGTGTCCCATTTAGAGGGAATCCCGGGTGAGTTCTCAGACCAGCACAAAGGTGCACCGCTAGTGATCTACACCTGGGCAGCCCCAATGCAACCTGCAGAGATTCAAGCAGCAGACTGAAGGAAGGAATGGAGGGAGACAGGAGTAAAGCGCCCTTTAGTATTCCTGCCACAGAAGCGATAAAGAGACAGGCTGGTAGCTGGCTGGGAATTGGCCTCAAGACGCTGTTAAAAATGTATCCCAGGTAGCTGTAGTATGAATCTACTCAACCACACTTTGTTCAAGCATTCTCGGTTGATAGATATGTGTTCCGTTTATAGGCTTTTGCTACTCTAAACAATACTATAATTGATGAAAAGCTGAATAAAGATTGTGTTTTTCCTACTACTCAGCCATTCCAGCACTTAAACATCTATATTTATGATTACGTCTTTCATTGTATCTATAGGCTAAATTTACAGGAATGGGCTTCTGAATAGAATAAATAGTTAAGTATATGATATTTAATAGGTACCCATTTACACATCTATATTTATTAATGTGCAATTTAATCCTTAATGTTTTTAAGATTTAACATGCTGCCACATTTTGCCAGCAATATTTTACTGTCAAATGAAGCTAAACCATGGACTCTGATGTAAATATTGATTATATTTTTAATAGTTAGCGTTTTAATAGCTATGAAGGGACACAAGGACCATGTCAACTTTTATAAAGGAAAACATTTAACTGGGGTTGGCTTACAGTTCGGAGATTTAGTCCATTGTTGTCATGACAAGAAAGCATGGCAGAATGCAGGCAGACATGGTGCTGGAGAAGATGCTGAAAGTTCTACATCTGGATTCACAGGAATCAGAAAGAGAATGTTACATGGGATGTGGTTTGAGCATCTGAGACCTTAAAACCACCTTCAGTGACATATTTCTTCCAACAAAATAGCCAAACATTCAAACACATGAGTCTGTGGGGGCCATTGCTATCCAAACCACCACATGGTCAAAGAAGGCTAAGTCAGAACCAATTGTTCTCCCTCACATATGACCCTTGATTTGCGGATGAGTAGGTGCTCACACAAGAAGGAGTGGATCCATATTTAAACCCAGATCTGATTTTAGATTCCTTTCTCATCCCTCTGTTCTCTCCTGTCTTTGGTTTTTATTTCTGTCCACAGACATTTCTTAGCTCCTCTGCATAGAGTACAGAGTAAGTCATTTTTGACTGGGAAAGAAGTTGTACCCTCTTCCCAGAAACCTTGCTGTGACCCAGAAGCCTGCCTTTCTTTCCTGGACCTTATGAACACCTTGGCCTAGAGTGTCTTCCAACTTGAAGGCTCCATAGAACCTCTTTCTTTATTACACATTATTCCAGTCAAATGTACCCCCTGGCAGGAACACAGTTCCAACGGGAACACAGTTACACAGCATGTTCCTCCAATCTGATGGATCTTCTTCAATGGTTATCATAGGTAGCTGCAGAGATAAGCAGAAACTCAGGTTTTGGAGCCTGGACAAAGGCATCTTGTACAAAAAACAATCTGTAGCCTTGGTTCAAGGCCTATCACAAAGAACAGTATGATATAAAGGCAAAGCATCCTTTTATTTCCTGGTCTTTGAATCAGAGAGCTGTTCTCTTGGGTCCAAGATCAGTAGCTAGTCACTGGACAGCACCACAATTACAACTGTTATTTACTGCAGACAACAGAAATTAGTAAGTCATAGGAAGCCTAGATTGCATGCTTGCTTCAGAAACCTTTTAAATAGCTTGGTTTTTTTCTGATCCAAAATTACTAACTAATATACTAAGATTGTACACCTAGTAAGAGAGAGAAAAAACAATATTGTGATTCACAGTTCCTTAGTGTGAGTGTGCATAGTCTTTTTCATTGTAACATGCCACCATCCACAATATCCTTTAAAAAGATAAAGAATAGCTATGAGTATTAAATATTGGGTGAGTTGCCAAGTAATTTAGGTACTCAGGCTTCCTGAAAACAATCCTAATTTTATGCACTTCTCAGTGGTATGAGATTTTAAAAATCATTATTTTTTTAAGCACATGAGAGAACTATGTTGAATGTCTAAGCAACTTGACCACAGTCTTAGAACTAGTGAGATCTAAGAATTGCATTTAAGAGCTAAAGCTCTTCATTTTCACATAGTCAGATTCCTTCATGTCTGCAATTTTCAGGATCTGAGTCTTGACATATTTCCAAGTAGTAATATAAAACAATGGTATTTAAAGCCTAACATGATAATGGCTTATCAAATACATCATACATGGATATCCAGAGCTTTTGCTTTGCTTGCAAAAGCTGATACTAAGTTTTGTTTTGAAAGCACTCTATGAACTGGCTACATCATCCCCAGCCTAGATTAGATAAACCCTTACAGATCAGTACCTGTATTTGTCTCCCAACTGAAAAGTTCTCATTCTTGAGTTACTGTAAAAAATGTGCCTATAAATAAATAAATAAATATGTTCTGTGAAAAGAAGAAGGAAGAAACCGGCTAAATAAGCTCAACCATAAACAGTGTTGAGCCCCCCACAAGGAGGAGGGGACCTCATGCTACTGGTGAACCCAGGGGCTTCCCCCTCCTCATTCCTAAGATTTGTCTTCAATGACTATAAGGATACTACAGCAGAGGCATTCACAATGAGAGGGTGAAATAACAAGGTCTGTGGTCACCACCCTGAATTAGTGACTTCCTAGAAAAGGAAGAGAAGTCTGTAAAAGCACTGTTTGTGTGCCTCAACTTGAATCCTTGGAGATAGGCCAAACCAGTGAATATGGATAGGGGAATGCATGCTATTCATAATATATCTAACATCTATGTGAATGCCTCATTTCCTAAAAATAAATATTGAGCAACTGGAGATGCTGTGACTTCATTATATTTTATGAAATTGATGCAGCTTGGACACATGGACACTCTCACGACATATATGTGTGTGTACATGCACACACACATACACAAACGGAATACTATTTCCTTTTGCAAAGAGACTTTTTCAGTTTTCTCTTTTTGGCCCTTAAAAATTCATTGTTTGAGAATTTCATTCATAAATATAATGTATTTTGATCCAATCCATTTCCTATTCCTTCATCCCAAAACTCCTCCCCCACCCTCCCTACTACATTTCCTTCCCAACTTCTTCTCTGCGTTTTTAAACACACTGAGTCCACAGTGCTGCCATATGTGCCTGAGTGCAGATTCATCTGCTGGAACATGGGCAGCCTAGCAGAGGCCACGTCCTAAGGAAGCTGATTCATTATTTTTCAATCTGTATTTTGAACTTTTAACAGTATGTGGAGGCATGATCCCTCCTAAGTCTAATCAGTGGATAACGATCACAGCCTCCTGTGAGCATGTCTTTCAATAGCAAACCAATCAACCCAGGTCACATACATGTGACTTCCTCTTTTCCAGGCCTTCCAGGTTCCTTATCTCTGGTTCCCTTTCTGAATCACCTAAGGACCTGGAATCATAGCCTATTTGCTCTGCCACCTTCTGCAGTTATTCAAATTCACCAGCTCCAAATCTTCTTGTGCTAACTCATCTGGTTCTTACTGCAGAAGAGTCAGGGGAACTTTTGCTTATGATTCTATATCTTCGCCTACCTCCTGACTGCTCCTCCTGCTTCCCCATGTGACCTCTTGCATGCACTGTGTTGCATCTCCTCATGATTTGCAGCATACTCTTTCAATGACAATTATATCCTTTGTTGACTTAATCTTAGCTGAAGAGTGAAAACCTATACTAATGTATCTTGGCCCTTACTTTTAAAACATGTATGCAGAGATTGTCATCATTAAAGAGATATGGAGATTTTAGGAAATGTGAGGTTGTCATCAGAGCTAGGGAGAGTACTAACTACCTCTTGTCTTTGGGTGGAAAGATCATGCAGGAGAACACATGTCAACAGTCACCCCACAGTGGCAAAGAAAACCATCTTGGGGCTCAAAAGATGGCACTGTGGTCAAGAGCACATACTGCTCTTATAGAGGACCCTATTTGATTCCTAGCACCCACATTAGGTGACTGACAACTGCCTGTAAATCCACATGCAGGGTAAATTGACTCTTATGGGCTCCAGGTGCACTTGAATACTCTCTCTCTCTCTCTCTCTCTCTCTCTCTCTCTCTCTCTCTCTCTCTCTCTCTCTCACACACACACACACACACACACACCTCTCATAGATATAATTTAAAATAAAAATAAAATCTTGAGAAATAATAAAAAGACAATCTGTCCTGTTATGACTCCTCTTGATGGGAAGACCTTGCAAATTCAAGGAGCTTGGTTCTTTGTGATAATTGGGACTACTGTGATGATATAGAATTACAGGACTGTAGCAAGTGCCTAATATTCTTTGCACCTTCACTGCAAGTGTCCTCACACTCTGTGCACCTTCACTGCAAGAACTAACTGGCTAAGCTTTCTAATGAATGAACAGAAATATTGTAAGGCTTTTAGATAATTATGCCTCTTCTATTAAAGAAAATGCTTTGCCAATTTGGGAAATGACTTAACAAGCCATAAATTGCTAAGCACTATAGCAAAGTTTAAAGAAACACCAGCACTTAGGTACAAATTAAAAGGCTTCTTGACTACATGCAATTATTGTCCATGACTGCTTCATCTAGCTGGAATAGTCCCAAGAGTCAATGAAAACCAGCCTTAACATCTTTCATTAGAATTCAAGAGTCACTTATGAGGAGATAGAGTCTCAGAAGGTATTAGTTCTCAGGTGTGGTCATGGATATGACCCAAGCCAATCAGATTTCCTCACTGCATGGTGTTGGACAACACACTTACTTTTCTTAGCCTCAAGTTTCTTGTTTATAAAGGGAATAAAAATAGGATTATTGTAAAGCATTGATGTAACATTTAAATGAGTTATTACATGTGTTTAGCACATCATCCGGCTCGTCCACTGACCCCCTATTTGGTGGCTATCACTAGACATCACAAAGAACCAGCTAGCTACTTCAAAAAAGGATGCATGGATATAGCACATGTCCTTAATTACTTTTAAGATACTCTCATCATATTCGGTGTGTGTTTCTTAGTAGGACAAAGCTTATAGTATCCTTATTCCCTATTCAAGAGAGGTTTGACTCCGCAGAAGGATGTACTATGACCTCATGCATATTCAATAGGGCAATTCAAAGCTTCCTTGCATATGTTTAAAATACAGTTTAGTTCTTTCAGAAGAAGAAATACATTTATTGCCTGACTTCATTCTTTCTTGATGCTTTAAATTTTTAGTTTTAATATAATTTCATTCATCTTGGCTATTAATGCCAGTGTCAGTTTGGCCATTGAAAGCTAAGTTATTAAATACCAGTGTCTCACCTTCCACCTTTGAAGCACTACAGATGACTTTAATAGGGCAATTTTTAAGCAGCCATACACTGTGGTTTCCTTATATCATTCTCCAAGCCTTCAAAGATTACTATTAGTGTCATTCAAGCTGGGAAGCTTAGTCATATTTTTCTAAGCCTTATAAATATGTTCCCAAGTGAGAAAGGACAGAAGATGAGTCTTCAACAGCTGAGAGAGGTTTTGGCAATTTCATACTGATTAAGAACTACTAATGAGGAAATATTAGACAAGGCCCTTGGCAGGAACATATTAGAAAATCCAGAACCTTTTGTTATGGACTGAAGAGAGCATTATTTATAATTCTTATTTGATGTGGTCCCTTGCCCATCTTCTTCACAACAGAAGGCTCTCTGCATTGAACAATTGCTTTTATTTAAAGGTGCCCTATGCCTGAAACTATGTGATACATAACCTGGCAAATGTTCCTCAGACAAAAAAGCACAAAAGTCAAGTGAAATTTTCAGTAGCAGATGGCATTTTCACAAATTCCAGAGCCAGCTTTTCCTCGGAGGTAAGAGAGGGATCCACCCTCACTTGAGTTATACCCAGAAATGTCCTTCATTCCCATAATGTCTCATTCATTCAACCCCCATCATTAACCCCCTGAGCAACTTAATAACTCCAGGAAAGCATCCAGATGCATCCATCTGGCTCATGTTTGTGTCACCAGGCCTATCTCATACCACTTCCCTGCCATACAAACCCTAGACTACAGCCATTTACATCTTTAATGCTTCCATTTTCACAGCTGATAAGCATCCACAAGTAATGAATGACATGCCATAGTAGGTAAATTTATTGGTGCTCTCATTTTAATGCTTCGGGCTAGTGAGTTGAAGGGAGTCACTTAGCTTCCAAGGAGACTAGCCTGCTGCTGTTGTTCCACTTTTGAGTTTGTTTCTATATGCATTCCTTATGGGGTGGATCACTCACGTACTGCCACAAGAATGCTGTCCTACAACCATGAGCCTCAGCAGCCTGCTTACAGTAAATATTTATATGGCTTCTGTGTCTGTAGGCTGCAGAGACTAAGAAGAAGCTTGGCTTGGTTCTATGAGGACTTCCCCGTGAGTCTGTAGTTAACTTCTGGTTGTTTAATCTCTCGATTGCTTTGGTCTAAGTACCCTTATGAGTTGTAGGTTGACAAGCTGTCAGCTGGCCCAGTGTAAACTTCACTAGGACATGCAAGGAAACTTGGCTCTACCCCATGTGGCCTTTGGGTCCTTCTGCAGGCCAATCCAGTTATATTCTCCTGGCAATAGTAGAGATAAAGGCGCAACCACAAACAACTGCATAAAATGGATAGCAGACCTTCTAATATTACATGGGCTAATGGAAGTGATGTGGATGCCCAAGGAGTATCAGCTGGAGGCACTCCAACACTATCTGGCCAGAACAAGAAGAGGTGAAAGGTAAGGAGTCAGATCCCAGGAGGTATCTAACAAGGGGCTTCTCTTTCCTTCCACTTGAATTCATGGGAGGACTCTTTTTGCATGGGTGGCTCTTTCTTCCACTCTTGAGATTATTTTTATCTTTCACCAATTATTGTGACAGTTCCTGAAAGTTATGAGGGTTGAACAAATAAAACAGCCTCTAATTTTTAGCAAGAAAATAGGTTATTAGGAAACAGATATGGTTGATTTGGGCTATACAGTACAAACAAAGACCACAGCATAATGCTTTGAAAAGAAGGAATAGAAGTCTGTGCTGAGATTTATCCTGTTGTGGATTAAATGAGAAGTATCCTTTGTAGGCTTATGAATTTGAACACTTGGTCTCCCATTGGTGAGACTTGCCTATTTTGTGTGATTATGGAACCTTCAAGAGGTTCAGCCTTGCTAGACAAAAGTAGTCTTTGAAGATGTATACCTTTACTCTACTTCCTGACCTGTAAAATTTATTCATTCAGATAGAATGTGAGCAGTCAGATTTCCAATCCTGACATCACACCGCACCATTTCACGCTTTCCCGGCCATTGTGGACTCTCTATCTCTTTGGAAGAATAAGCTAAAATAAACCCTTCTATAAATTGAATTTAGTCTTAGTGTTTATCACAGCAAAAGAAAACTAACTGATATATCTAACTTCACTGTGGTCCCAACTGATTGCACTGCCATTACCTCTGAGATATCACTGTGCACCCACTGTTGTATAATCTAACCATCACTGGTCCAGGACATAGGAATATGACTCTCATTGACTGACTGAAGACACAGCTTCTTGCTGATTATACTGTAGGAATATTTGTGTAAAACAGCAAGGAATAAGAATGGCCTTATTCAAGGAATAAGGATTGTTCTAGAATGTGTAATAACAGTAATATCATACATACAATGACATCTCTTATACATTCATCTCTTATACATGTTTTATAAAGGACATAGATAATGAACAAATAAGATAAGAAAATCAATGGCAACTATTTAGTGAAATGTCTACTAGATCCCTTCTCTGAAAATATACCTTAAAATTAGGTCATCAGTTTTTAGCCACTGGCAATAGCGGGAAGTTAAAGGGAGGAAAAAAGAAAGATTACGCAATGATCTAGAAAGTGTTAGTGGTTCTCCTATGGGCACAAAAGTGATTCTGACAAACGTAAAGAAGATATGTGTTCTAGGAGTCCGACTGCTAGAGAAGTCCACAGTGAGGACCAGAGGGTGGTATGCGGCTATCAGTTTTGATTTCCCAATTAGAATAAAAAGATCCTGCATACGCTCAAGGGAGCAAGCCTTTGGGTAGAAAGGGCTCATAGATGGTATTTAAAATGTAGTTGGAGAGGTTTATTTTTATAAAAGAGGGAACATGGACTTGATGGAACTGAGAAACTGGTTTGAAAACCAATAGGAACTTCAATACAAGAGAACTGTGGAACTGTTTCCATAATGTGATTGAGTGTGAACTCATGTGTATACACACACACACACACACACACAGAGTTTACTACCTACCCTTTCACAGTGTAGACTCATTAAAACCTGATACTTTTTCCTGTAGAATCTCTGTGAAGGCAATGGAGCTAAATAAACTTCCAAAGGAACAAGGTTGCAGAACGTCTTTCAGTGAAAGGAACACAGACTTGAGACCTGCATGCTTCTGTATCTGCACACTGGGTCAGCTGTAGGTTGTGGAATGAACCTGCCCCACCAGTTCCTGCCTTTGGTTATAGGGAAATGCTGCTTGTCTGCCAAAGACTTTGTTAACATTGGAGGAGGATGTGCTAGAAAGAGTTGTCAATAACCTTTCTCCATGGATATTAAGTGGTTTCACTATCTTCTTTATTTTATTTTTGGTTTTGGTTTTCAGTGATTTCTTGGGTGCCTGAAATAGTTTTGATCTAGAGCCCCCCTTTGTCTCAGCAATAGGAAAGGTCATATTTTCTCTCTCTCTCTCTCTCTCTCTCTCTCTCTCTCTCTCTCTCTCTCTCTCTCTCTCTCTTTCTCTCTCGTTCTGTTTTTTAGATAGGGTTGCTCTATGTATCTCTCGCTGGCCGGGGACTCACTATGTAGACCAGAATGGCCTTCAACTCACAAAAATCTACCTGCATCTGCCTCCCTAGTGCTGAGATTAAGGCATGTACCTCCATGTTGAAAAACCTAGCTGAAAAGGTTTTCCTGAATCTAGCCTCTCCTCTTTGTTTTCTCCTCTACCTGTGACCAACATACAAGCAGTTGCATTATGAGGGAACTAATCAAAACATTCTTGCTTTGAGACAAATTTAAAATGAGCCAATCAACTTATTTCTTTACTATGAGTAAACTAGAGATTTCATCTTAAGAAATTATCAGAAGGAAACATAAAGTTCATGGTCAGTTTAATGCACTGGTAGAAAATGTGTATTGGATTCAGCACCAAATAAATCCACTTTTTTTTAGTTTTTTTAATTAATGTTAGTATTAATGTTGATTACCACATACATCATACTGAAGCAGAAGAGCCAGTAACTGGCTTGAATTGCGTGCTTCTTACTTCCTGAAAATCTAGAGGAGCAAGGTTTATGAAATTTGGGGGAAATGTTCTTTCATCTAAGAGATCTCACACCTCATTTTTGTCTCCCCTGGGTTTTTCCCATCCTGAGGTCCAGACCCTCTGTAATAGTGTTTTGGATCCTGGGAAACTAGCCAGAGATTTCTAGCAAGAAACTTGGTTTCAAACAGAACTTATTCTATCATATGAACCTAACTGCCTGGCTCTTCCCAGCATTATAAATTTCCTTATTCCCCATAGAAGGGATCTTGGGACACAGTCTTTATTAAGGTAATGTAGAGTAAGAATTGAGACTCCGAAATCTTGGACAGTGGAACCCAGGCTCTATACTACCTATATCACTTACTAGACTATAGGACATCTGCTGACTTACTTAACTTGTATAGGTCTCCGCTTAATGTTCATAAAGCCTTTCGTTAGTAGACTTGCAAAATTAAATGGCTTAAATCATGTATGCTATTTTGGCAAGGACTCAATGCACACTGCTATCTCTTTGCTGATACCCACACTTTCTAATGTTTCCCTTGTTCCTGCTCCAAAAGCTCAGAATGTTGTGAGCAGAATCTTCCTGACTGAAGACCACGAGTAGTGAAGAGGCTATGAATTCTATTTCTATGTAACAATCACAGCTACATCTCTGTAGGTGGGGCAGAGTGGAAAGAGAGCAATACTTCCTCTGTCCTGGGCACAAAACTATTGAAAAGTCATGGAACTTTTGATTGGACTATGATCTCTCTGTGATGGCGATAGAAACTATAAAAGAGAGTTAACCATGCTGTACTTTGATTCCTAACTTGTAGGGATTTTGTGATGTTTAAATGAGTTTTTATAATCATTTGATCACACAGGAGTCTCAGTTTTTGTGGTTCTTCATGTTTACCCTGCTTCTACTAAACCTTGATTTGTCCCTTTCTTTTCTCAGGCTGTTTCTAACATTGCAGCATTCCCTCTAAACCTTGGATACACAGGATCTTGAACTCATGGTCTTTACAAGGCAGTATAATATAGGAATTGAGGCCCCGGATTCTATAACAAAGGGATGCACCTTTTCCACTTCTTGTGCCACTTGGAGTTTCATCACAATCACTCAGAATTCTCCTCACGTGACTCCATTTTGGGATAGTATTCAGACAGAGTAGCTCACGTGGTCACCACATAATCTCAGCCTTGCTGGCACAGTTGCATTTTCTTCTATCCCTCTTATGTCTATGAGTCGTCACATTCTTGATCATATTGAATATGTAGTTTTGTCATGAGTAATGTCCAAACCTCATGAGTTAAGCACAAGTCACCAAAGTTTAACATACTCCCGTTTGCTTATTTCTTCTCTTACAAGTGTTTGGCTTTCCAAAGAAAGACGAAAACAACAATAGCTATGAATACCAAAATGTGAAAAATAGATTATAAGACTTTTAACTGTTTCATTTATTAATGATGTGTAGTACACCTGATTATGTAGTCATATAATATAGAGGTGAAGAGTGGTCTTTCATAGACAGTGTCATGCATAGGAAAACAACTTTTTTCTCAGTTACTGATTTTAAATGCAGGAGACCTGGTAAGGCAGGTGTCTTAGTTATTTTCCTTACCACTGTGACCAAATTCCTAACAGGAGACAACTTAAGGTAGGAGGGCCCTGTCTTCCAGTTCTGTTGTAATGTGGAAGCCATGGTAGAGAAGTGGCCTGAGGCTGAGGTGGCAGGAGAGGACCTCTTGTTTACATGTTCTTGGCCTAGGAAGAAGAGCTAGGATACTTGGGCTATAAACCTTAAGTCAGAATTAGACTATAAACTTTAAAAATGGCTCCTTAATGCTCCCCAGTGACTCACTGGTCCAGCTACACGCCAAAGAATCTTCAACCTCCACAACAGTATCACCAACTGGCAGACAAATACACGAGCCTCTGCGATGAGAGAGCAATGAGGTGTTTACTGGGTCCAGGTACAGTGAAGGCCCGTCGTTCATGTCATCTCACTTAAGAAACCTTGGGAATGTGAAGCTGGGATTAAAGTTCAGGTTTGTCTAACTCCCAACCCAAGCTCCTTTGCTACTCCTATGACAAGTCTGTAAGGACTAATTAGTGTGACTTGAAATCTAGAGTTGTTCTAGATTTTGTCAAGTTTCAGGCAGAACTGAAATAGATGGAAAAAGAATACCAGGCATCCACAAGAGGTAGAAAATTAGTTTCCCATTGGTTCTCCCTGTCAAAGAGCATTTATGGGTACCTGCTTGCAAGAATTCTTTCTGGTGGTATGTGCCCAGGCTCCATCCATACTCACAGCACAAACATGGGTTACTGAAGACCCAGCACCCAGTTGTTCCTTTACGTATTACAGTCTGCTCCATTGCTATATGAGGAACTTCCCTCATGCAGGATACTGACAGAAATGTCTGTCTCTGGGTCCACAATTTTGCCTTTTTTAAAACGTGGGTTATTTCAGTGGAGAAGATCCAGCACATTGGCAGGCTGTGCAAAAGTACAGCCAGGCTTGTGCTAGGAGTGGACTTCCATGCATGCATAACATTCACTTTTTGAAGAAATTCCAGGAGTATAGCACCCCTAAGGGTCCTTGAGGCACCAAAGACTTTTAAGGGGAGAGAGAGGCAATGGCTTCTTTCCAGACTGTGGTACTTCATATATGTTACTGAGAAGCCTTGAAAACTGAAAACATGAATTGCCTTTATCACTTGGGTCACCATTGCCAGAAGTGGAGCCTTCCCGACACAGGTGTTTTTCACAGGGGTTAGTGTCTCTATGCAGAACCACAAATGCTGTGCAGAGAGAAAACTGATTGCAGAAGTCCCTGCTTAGACTTGGTAATCTTCCATATCAGCTTCTCTAGGTTAAACTAGAGTGGGTGCATGTGTCAACCTAGGATGTGCAAGATCCTAGCTAATTCTTGAAGCCCTGGTGATCTCACAGCCCCATCAGCAAATTCTCCTACTGTGGGAAACAACTCATTTTGTATTGAGCATCTATCAATATACTAGATGCTTGGATTGAATCCCAAAACCCTTTGAGATAATAGAACGTAAGATTTTTTGGCCAGTATAAAGAAAAAGAAACTGTCCCAGAAGTCGCCCTGCTAGTTGAAATCGAAGCGAGGAGGACTGGTTGCAAAGCATTCTGACACAGTCTGATAGTCTTCCTGTGAAGTCACATGAACTCGCCTCCCTCGCTTGCACACACTCCATCATCCTTTTATGAACTCATTTAATAAACATGTTTTGAGTGCCTGTTACGTGGTACATATGGTGCTGAGTGCTGAGCTATAATGTGAGCAAGGCAGACCAATTGCTCTTTGAGGTTACATGATTCTTGAGGGAGAAATATAGTGAACAAAGGATTGTGGGAAGTGATGAGACTATTCAATATTTAAAGCTCATAAATACAAAGAAAGGATACAAAGTGGTTTTTAGGAGATGGGTAGGGTCACAGATTGACTCTCTGAATGAAGCCTTCAGAATAAGTGTGAATGAACAAGGTCAAGATGAATAGTGTAAGGGAATGGAGGCACCCATGGGCACAGGGAAAAGTTCATACAGGTTTGGGGCAAAAAGAAAAAAGGCCTGTGCTTCTTCTGGACCTGAAAGAAGTTGAATTTTATTGGAGTATCTTCAGGGTGTTCCAACAACCATGTTGGTTTCATTACATCATCCAAATCCTTCTCATCCTTTTCAATGGGCAAAAATGAAACAAGGATTCAAGTCAGAGCCCACTTCACCCATGAGGATGTGCATTTACATGGAATGGTCTCTATGACAACAACATCCAAGAGCAAGGGAAAAAAAGACAGCATACCCCAAAAGTTCTTGAGGAGTCCAACCCTCATTTGTCACCATATTCTGGCCACACTGACCGGATTCTCACATCAATGACATTTAAATTATTCTTTTACATAGTATGAGACAGGGAATACAAGTTATACATTATGTTAGGCTCTAAAAGAAAGGAATGTTTGTGAAGCTTTCTCGATATCACTCCTGAGCATTCTGCTCTACTATGAAGGAATCACTTCTGGGTCCCCCTGAAATCATCATCCCTCTGATTTTACTGTCACCCAAAACACCATTCCAAAGAGAACTCTTCTTTTCCCAATTTTTATTTATTTATTTATCTTAACATTCATTTTACATTCCAACTGCATTTCCTGGTGGAATGGGAGAGAACTTCTGGAGAAGGAAATGAATGTGTACTGAGCATCTAGTCTGTGGCACTTGTGTATTCTTTAATAGTTGGATGCTACAATTCCATTTGCAGATGAGAACGTCAAATCAGACTAGGAGCAAGAACACACACTTGAAAATAAGTTTTGTTGCAAAATCCATGTCTGACTTTAGGACAAAGAGCTTTATCCTTTGTGTGACTTACCCAGTCACAAAATGTGGATGCATGGGAGACTCATTACACCTTTCTATAGATTTGTCCTCAGTTGGGTTTCCAACAAGTGAGAAACCCAAACATGTACAGTGCCTATGCATTGTTTTTGGAGAAATGGTCAAAACTGCCCTTTAAAGTCTCAAAATAAGAGAGCTGCTTGTGATGACAACTTCCTACTGGGAAATCTAAGCTTTCGGGCAGCAAGAAATCTTACTTTCCACAATACAGTTCTCCATAGGAAATGTTGTTTTACTGTTTACTTTAAAGAAAAAAAAAACAAAATTAAAACCACATGACCAAATTCCATCAGGAGATTCATTTCCCTTGTTCTTATAAACTTTCATATGAAATAGGGAGAGTGGATCTCAGGCTTGAATAAATTGGCCTTCAATTTTATTTTTGTTGTTGGGATTTTTGTTTGTAGTGCAAAGGATTGTACCCAGCATTGCACGTGTCAAGTAAGCATTTTCCAGACCCTAATTACTATTATTATTATTATTATTGTTATTATTGAGATCATAGTCTCATGTATCCCAGGCTGATCTTGAACTGACTATGTGACCAAAAATGGCACACTCCTCTTAACTCCGAGCCTGGACTGCCGGGATTACAGGATGTAATGTCACCATAGCCAGTCCATGACTATTCTTTTTTCCATGGTGAGTCACCCTGGATGTATTTTTGCTCCTTTACTGGCCTATTTTTTTTTATTGATAAAATATCAAAATGATGAAACATAAGTTTTAAGACCAAATGGCGCTGGGGATAACAGGCATTTGCCAAATGATAGTCTTGCATTTCACTTCTGCCAACTTCTTGAGTACTCAACAATATGTCCTAGCTTACGGTTTTCCTGACCGGATTTCCTCAGTTAAATTATCTAGTACTTACCTGACGTTGTTTTTTTTTTTTTCTTCAAATTTTCTATCTTAGTCACTACATCAGCCCCTTGACATAGATACCTTGCATTGGGCAGGTTTTATGAAGCGGAGACTAAGGCTTGAAAGATAACCTGACCTAAGAAGTGAACACTAGAACCCTGAGGCTGCGGGTGCCTGGGCTTTGCTTTGTCATCTTAAGTGAATCAGATACTCTCAACTTTAGGTTTCTCATCTTGAAAATGTAGGAGAAATGGGTTCTATGCCGTAACTCTTCAAGGAGAAATCAGGTTAACAGGTATGGACTTACAACATTCATTACATCATGTATTCTTTTCCCTACTAAAATTAATAACTTTATATGTGGTTAGGAGGAGGAAGTAAGACAATATCAAGTGAATACAAGTAAATTATTTAAACCTCGACCTTACGCACACTAAGGTTTCAGCACGTGCTAACTTTCTATTATCCACTGACCATGATGACCCAGGTGGGAAGTAGGAAACTTGGATTTGAATGAGCCCTATGTGTGGGGAGGGAGGTGATGTAGGAAACTAATCATTAAGTTCCCATTATGTGCTAAGGACGGGGTGAAAGTCTTTCCAGGCTTGCTTATATTACTCTCATAACAAGCCCAAGAAAAGAGATACAAGATAGGAACAGGGAGTTTGAAGGTTCAAATTCCCACCCTCTGATGTTTCTGATCCTTAAGTGAAAAAGGGGCAGATTTTCTAATTAAGTTTTCATAATAAAGGTGTATAAGAGGAGCTAATGAATTGATTCTCAACCTTCCTTCTTGCTGCAGCTCCTAACAGCTATCAAGACAGCCCCTAGAGACTGTAGCACTCTCCCTGTTGCTGGCTACTACAACAGAAAATTAAATCTCAAGCTTCAATTATACCCCCTGGCTCAACATATTAGGAGAAAGACTTCCTGCTCTCTCAGAGTAGCCCTCATTCACCTGAAATTCCAGTCACTGGCTGGAGAGTGGATGGGAAGGCTTACTCAGGTTTCATAGTGTTTTTCTTACAAGAAATCTGTGGAGTTAGGACTTCATTGCTTTTGAAAGAGCACCCAATTAGCCTAACTCTTTAGATACAGTATCGTCTTGAAATACAGAGAAGAAATTGCCCACAAGCACCCAGAGCTTAACGGAAGAAACTAATTAATGCCCTCCTTCACTAGCTCTCTTTTAAAACACCACAGTAAATATGTTATTTATTTAACAATATTTTTACCCAAGAGCTAAGCATGAGTTTCATTAAAAATAAATACCATCTAATACTGTGGAACAATGCTTTTTGTACACTGTAAAGATTTGTCGCTCATGTTGCTTTAATAAAATACTGAGTGGCTAGCAGCCAGAGAGGAAGAGAATTCTGGGAAGAGGAAAGGCAGAGTCGCAATCACTAGCCAGACATAGAGGAAGCAAGATGAGAATGCCTCACTGAGAAAAGGTACTAAGCCAGGTGACTAAACATAGACAAGAATTATGGGTTAATTTAAGTTGTAAGAACTAGTTAATAATAAGTCTGACTTTATTTATTTATGTATTTATCTGTCAATTTTTGCCTATTATTTTTTGTCGATTATTAATTTTTATTATTACTTTCTTTGGAGATAGAGTCTCTCTACATAGTTCTGGCTATCCTGGAACTCACTGTGTAGATCTGACTGTCCTGGAACTCACAGAGACGTGCATGCCTCTCCTTTCCAAGTGCTGGTATTAAAGGCTTGCAGCCGTGACATATGGCTAGGATGTCAGAAGTCTTAATGCTCTAAAAGCATGTTACATAGAACTAAGGATTCAGTAAAGGAGAGTTATGCTAAGCTATATATCTCTGTTTCTCTCTATATATAATCATAACTGAATATCAGCATCTTCTAAAGATTATGTTTGAAAAAGGACTCTGTAAATTTTCTAAAGGCCCTGGTAAACTTATTAACAATGTTTTATATGCCCAATAGATCAATAGATTTGTAAAGACATTCAAATACAGGATTGTGGCTGAATCAAAGACCCAGAAAGACTACGGTCTGTGAGGAAAGGAAGGTCTCAGAAAACATTTGAGAGAATCATTTCATGAAAAGTTCAGCAGAATTCTTTTAGAGGTTATTAAATGAAAGAAGATTCAGTTGGCTTCATGTATTGTGTTGTGATGATTTAACTTCATGAACAATTTGACTAGATTTGAAATCACCCATAAGATACACCCATCCTCAATGCAGGGAGAGTCTCCATGGGCAGGGATCCCAAACTGATTACAAAGGGAGTAATAGTAATCCCGCTGAGGACCAGCATCCATCTTTCTCTGTTTCCTGGCTGCACACACAACAGGACCAGCTGCCTGTGCTTTTGCATGATGGAGCAGTTCTTACTGCAGGACATTTTTAGCCAGGATTGACTGTGTCTTCAAACTGAGCCATATAAATGCTTCCTCCTTAAGATACTTCCACCAGGCAATGAGAAAACTAATCCATGCCTCTACTCTCCTTCCAAGTTACATATTGAAGTTCACACACACACACACACACACACACACACACACACACACACACACACCCATACGTACTTGGAAGCATGTGCACACATGTCATGTGGCTATTTGGTTACTTCTTTACATATAAGCACATATGCTCACATAGATTCTTGGGTACAGAACCACGAAAGCCACAGAAACATTTTACTTCTTACTCCTACTATACACACTCAGTTTTAAAGATTGTCAGTTGTCAAGGATAACCTTGATGGTCAATCCTGGAAGGGTCAATGTGCCAAGATTGACTCATAACCCAGCCACAGAGCTTTTAAACATTAAATTGCTTCCAGAACTAGTTCCTTTAACACAGCCTTCTTATTAGGTAGATAGTAGCCTTTTACCATTTTTTTAAGTTGGGTACAGGCCCATAGCAGTTATTAAAACTTATCCCTTCTCAGGACTACATATCATCAACTCTAGAATTAATTCAAAAGCAATTCACTGATTTTCAAGAGCCCACACTGTAGTCCAAACTTAGACTTAGTTTCTTAAACATAGGAACAGGAGACAGTGTTTCAGGCAGACTTAATATGGACTTCAACTGGCAAATAAAATAACTGAAATAAAAAAGAAGGAGAAAAAAACTCATGTGCACACCACACACACCAAATATGGTTTGTGAAATGTGATTAAATATGCATTTATTCCTGTGTCAAGAACGGCAACAGGGAATACATTTTTCTACTCTAGGTCTTAGTCAGGACATTTAAAAACTGCTACCCTGTATTCTGCAGCCACAATCAGTCCAGTCACTGGCCAGAGAGTTTTGCTGGATGTGTCCAGTCGGAATAAATTGCTTCCTCATGCATTCCCTGTGAGCAGTGAACATTCCTATCTCATAACCATAATCAAATTGCACTTGGGTTTCTTCCTCAAAGGGTGTTTGTGTGCATGTGGATTCCTTCTCCCTGTGGCTTTTGTCTCTTGCCTTTCTATGCCTATTTGAGCACCCAGGAAGGAATGAACACCCAATGGGCATGTGTGGCTTTAAGCTTCATGAAATGGAAAATTGCTTTATTTGAGATGATTTCTCCTGTTTTTACATCTACCAGGTTTTTCTATTTAACAGTCTAGCCTAAGATCTTTGTAAAGGAGATGCTAAAGAATGCAGCAATAACAACAGTAAAAAGTCAGAAGAGAAGATGAGAGATGAGAGGCTTGACAGTAATATGTAAGTATAGTGTAGGGCTTTCATTTTTGACTGCTGGGGATCAAACCCAAGGACTTACTTTATTCTATTAAATTATATGCTCAGTCTCTAAAGTTATTAATTCAAAAAAAACTCTGAAAAGAAAAACTTAGTAACTTACTAAGTACATTTTGTATTAAAGATATATGAATTTAATTTGTTCCCATGGTTACAATTCCACAAAATGTGAAAATCTATTAGTTAATGGCTAATAGCTGTTGTTTGTACCATAGAGTCGCTGAGACTTAACCTGAGAAGAGAACAAGAGGAAAAAAATAAGAGCTCTTAACCTGCTCTTCCTAACCAAGGCAAGCCAGAAGGTCATGCTATCCTGGTTATGATATTTGTGATGTTTATGAGGCTCACATGCTCTTCATTTTCACAACTTAGTCAAAAAGGGATCAATTCAGAAGCCTAATCATGTTCCAATGTATGGTCACAGACTTTAAGGCAAGACCAGCCTGACCTACCTGGTGAGGCCAGGTAGGAGTATATAGCATGACCCTGTTTCAAAAATCATTAGTTAGTTGAAACTAAAACAATCTTTAAGACATGATAGTAGAAATGGATATATAAAGTAAAGAAACACTGAGCTATAGTAAAAGAAGAGCAAAGGTAGAAATAATAAAATAATCTCAGGGATCAGAGTTATGCTTGATGACTTTAAGCAATTTACAGGAATAGGTGTCTCAGTCTCCTGGCAGTGAACAAAGGGAAAAAATAGAATAAGTGCATAGGATAATTATAAAATTTATGGACATATTAGATATGCATAGACCAATCGCTCTGTCTCCCCGCAATTCTATTCTGTTCTAGCTGTGGACCAACTGTCTTCCACAAGTCCTGCGGGAGGTCACTTTATATTCACAGCAATGATAAACAGAAGAAGAGTCTCATTTCTGGCAATGCTCCATCGAATCTAGGAAAATTAGGATACAAAAGGCACATTTCTCCTTAAATAGCACATTGGTCAGACTTTCTGTTGCTGTGACAAACACAAGAAAAGAGCAAGTTAAGGGTTTATTTGGGTTCAACATGCTAGTCCATTGTTCTTAAATCTGCTGATCCTGGACTCAGGGTGACTCAGAACACTGGTGGTAAGAGCTTGTGGCAGTGTCTTCTAAGATCATTGCAGGACAGATAGAGAGATAGATAGAGGAGATAGAGAAGGGGGACTGAGAGGGAGAGAGACACACACACATTCTTTAAAGGCAGGTCCTCAGTGAGCTACTTCCTGGTTTTTTCCCTCACTTCCTAGTGTTTCATCATCTGCCAACAATGCTGACAATTACTACATCAGTGCACTAACTCATTTAAAAAGCAGAACCCTTATGGTCCAATCAGTGCCATCATGCCTGCCAGCTCACAACCAATCCCCCAATAAAGTGGTCCTGTGGAAGATGTTTTATATTCAAACTGTCAGAAATTTACTGGTGAGTGCCTACTCTTCCAAAAGTTTATTTGTTGTAGGAGAATCAGTGTGCAGTCCCCCCTATCTGGGGAAAAAAAAAAAAGCAGACGCAATGGAGGAAAATAGACATTTCCTTACTTATTCACTCACACATTATAAAAATAGTCATGAACTTCCTTTCTGTGGTTCAAAACTATCCCACAAATAAATTATTCCTACTGACCTCATGCTTTCTCAATTCAATTATGAGAATGTGAAGGCAATGACCAAATTTGGGAACCATCATTTTGAAATATCTAAAGTATATGAGCTGGAATGGATAGGGCTAGCTAGCCCTCAAAATCTCTTCCAGCACAAACATCCTATGATGTTGAAAGTTTAAAATAATTATAGTAATAATAATAACATATTGGTAAAAGTTTAGTAAGCAGTGTGCATGCTTAGACAGTGGAAATGAATGAGATGCTTTTGTACAGTTTGTAGTTATATTCCCTCATCAGAGAAAAACATGGCATCAAATGTCCTCTGAAGTAGCCCATTTAACTGTTTCTAATCAGACATGTTCACAAATTGTTGGATTATTTTGCCTCATCAACTGAAACTGTCCGACTGCCTGCCAGCGGAAATGTGAAAGATTTTAGTGTCCGTGAGAATTTTATGCATTTCCGGTCCTTGGAGATCACAAGTGTGTCACCTTGAGCTATTTATTTCATCTCGGAATGTGGCAATGTAACTTGTAGCTCAGGCAAAGGGCAGTCTCAACTGCTGTAGATCACAAATTTGATATCAATTTAAGAGCTTTGTTTTCCGACATCATCTAATGTCCCTTAGAAGAAGCTGACATAAGAGGTGAAGTGGGGGCAGCAGAAATCAAGGGAAGTGGTGCACTTTGTTTAGCAAAGTCTCTCAAGTCTCGAAGCAGCATCTGCACGAAGACCTTCAACAGTTTCCGGAGTGAGAAATACGCCATAGAGACTTTTTGACCTGTGCAATATCATTTTCAGCAGAACAAAGATGTTTATGTGCTGTATAGTATTTTGGCATTTTATGCTGGGAGCAAAGTTTAAAAGTTCTGAATTTACATGAATCCCTTAACCTCATTTGGCAGTATCTGCTTTGAAAAGGTGAACTTGATACGCTTCTGAATTGCATGCCGTTGGGTGCAGTTAAGATGGTGACCCTGCATGGAATGCATTTAAAATCTCCCTGGAGTAGAAAAGTAGAGAGGGGGATTCTCATTCTTAACCCTCTTTTTCTTTCTCTTTCTTCTTCACAGATAAAAACGTTTGCTGATAGAAAACACCTTAAAGAAATCCTTGCTAAAAATGTGATTTTTTTTTAAAAAAGTAATTATTAAACAAAATTTTACGAGAATCAAAACAAGGCTCATTAGAAGTCAGAGATGACTAAAGTAACATCTTTTATGAACAGCAATGAAGCTGATGCTTTTGTTACAGCCAAACCTGTCTCACTCTGATGAAATCTGTACATTGCATAGATTCCCTAGAAACAGCAAACTACAAAGCCATTCATATCTTTTGGTCAACAAATTATAAACCTAGAAACTACTCATATTATATTTATTTTTTCAAAAGTGATAATTATGTACTTAAGACACGTGACCTCCAAAGATTAATAAAGCAAAAATGCCTCGATGGCACTTACAGCCTCAGGACGGGTTTTCCGTAGTTTAGCAGATTGCTGGAAAAAGGAGCACTTGAAGGATTTTCACGATATCTCTACAAGCAAGAAAATATCAAATAGCCAGCAACAGGAAGGCAGTTAATCTATCAAGATAGCAGCAAGCAGAATGCGAAGTAGAAACGTGACCATTGTGAACCCTGTACAGTATAGAAATCGCCATGAAGTAGTAAAGGCGATTTTATAAATATTGCGGTTTTACTCATTTTGTTTTTTATTGAGACAGGATCATACTAAGTAACCCTAGCTGGCCTCAGAATCATATGTAGACCATTCTGGCCTCAAACTATAGGAATCCACTGGACTCTGCCTCCCCAGTATTGGAATTAGAGTGTGCCACCACACCCAGAAACTATGCTAATTTTATGCACACTTGAAGAGATTCAAACTGATACAAGAGATGAAAATCGTGGTCTGTCATGAAGTTATAGTTTATACTTTTTAATTAGTATTATCTTTGAAGCAATGATGTGGGAAGTGAAATTTCTTTTCTAAAAATGTGGCGAGCCTACCCTTTCTAGGCAGTTGATAATTTTATGGAAATTCACAGAACTGTTATGTTAATATATCAGACTCTGTATTTTTGGTTTGCATGTAGTTCTTCCATATACACAAAATATTGTCTTTGGGGAACTTGTAGTGGTATGTTTTATAAATGGCCTCTATATATTTTCTTCCTGAAATATAGCTAGAGACGATTCACGAGGAATCAGAAGCAGTAGATAAAATAGCAATCAGAAACCATGCAAGAATTACTCTGTCTCTGCTTTCACACCTTGAAAACAGATTGGATTATGTATAGTTGACTTTAAATGGGTGTTTTGCTTAGCAATCACTTACCCAAACGCAGACGAATATTTTAAAGTTGTTGGGACGCTGACACCAGAAACGACAGCGACAGCCTTCTTTCCCACTGACCCTTAGCCAAAGAGCTGCAGGCACAGATAACTGAGATTCCGGGGAAGACACTTACAAAGAGTTAGGTGTGTGCCTGTAAAATGTGAGACAGCACAACAGGAAGCACCTGTGGGTCCTCTCAGCAAATAGTAAAGAAAATGATTGTGAAGACTATGCATATACTGGCCTGCTTTCATTATTCATTTTTATTGAAAATTATAAACCTGTTTTTTCTCTCCTTATTCTCTGAGCATCTTTAAGAATATGACTAGACTATGTATCACTTAGTCTACACTGTGTAATATAATCTTCATAAGGAAGCCTTATTACTAAGGGAAGGAAGGAGGGAGGGAGGAAGGAAAGAAAGAGGGAAGGAAGAAAAAACAAAAGGAAGGAAAAGGGGATGGGGGAAGAAGAAAGAAAAGGAACACAATGTGATGGGCAAGGAAAGTCAGTATCCCAGAGAGACAAATTAGTGATCTCCTAGTTGTAGGTACACAGAAATGCAAATGAGGTGCAGCAAAGGAACTGGAATAGCTGTTCCTCTGGCCACATGCAGCAGATGTGACCAGCAAGGTCCTCCAGAGTACACTATAAAGAAACTTCAAAGATGATGACCTGGATGTCCCATCAGTCCGGAGTTACAGGGTAGAAAGTTGGTAAAATGGTTTTTAATTTGTAAGGAGATAAATTATACAAGTATTTATCATTTGAAAAATGTTTTCCTTTTCTTACAGACAGGAACCAGTCTGAATATCTTGTTTGCATTCGGGGTAAAGGCTGTATCTTGTGTTTTTAAATCGTTTTCACTTTACCTTCTAACTCCATTCAAAACTTTTCACATGTAACTTAGACCTTCCTTTCCTGAGTGTTTCTAAGTTTCTCACTCTCTACATATTGTTCAGTTGTAGAGCTCGGTTGATTACCATTGTCGTACCTTTAACCAAGAAACTATTTGTAATTAATGTTTTCTAGGAAAGGGAAAATCAGTTTTACCCAAGAAAGAGTCACTAGATATATCAAACACAGTCCCCATGTGGCCCCATGCCCAGGCATAGTTGACAGATACAAAATGGGCTCTATTATTTTTGTTTGTTTGCTTGGTTTTTTTTTTTTTTTTTTTTTTTTTGTGTGTACTCTTTTTGTTTTGTTTTGGAAGTTTCTGATGGCTTTTTCCTTCTTTTAATTTGTTTTAATTTTAGAGCTTTCTTTCTTTCTTTTTTATTTTTGAGAGCAGAGGGAGCATGAGATTGCGTGGGTAGTGAGGTGAGGAGAAAGTGGAAAGAGCTGAGGGAGAAAGAAGAATATGACCAAAAAATATATAAAATATATGAAAAAATTCAATAAAAATTTTCAAATAATGTTTTCCTGTCACACATCAGTTCTCCTCTCACTCCTAAACAGTAACCCATTTTTGGTCCCCCCAAATCTTCTGGAACCTCCTTAATTCTTTACCCCCAGGGAAAACTACTATTTCCTCTTTCCTAATATGTATACGAATTTTGTAGCTAGGATGCCAAGCCTAAACCTCGCCTCTCCTCCCACCCCCTCCAACTAACAGTAAAATCAACTTTGCTTTCTTCTGAAAAGTCTTTAATTCCCAGTGAAGTCATCCCTCTGCCTTCAGAGCCTCTGCAGAGCTTAATTTATCTGGTGTACTCTTTAAAAAGTCAATGGGGTGAATGGTAGAGAAGTTAGTTGAGGGAGAACAGAACGCTGGCCAATATTTAATAGTGGTAAAACACTAATAGAATTGTTGACAAGAATGTCAGTGTTTCAGTCCAGAGCTTTTGTTTCGTATGTTTCTTGTTTGGAAAGCATATGAGTCAAAAGGGAAAGCAGTGTTGACTGGAATTCACTCCCCAGGCATGGGGAAGACTAACACATAGGCACCTGAACCCTCAGTGAGTTCTTACGTGACTGCCAGCCTGTGCTCCAGGGCTACACAACTTCCTCCTTTCCAGATTGACAGACACCCATCCGAGCTGGGATGTGGGTAAGAAGGGGCTGAGGATGAGTCATGTCATACACTTATGAGTGTCTCGGAGCAGAATGATTTTCCTCTCTACAACTTCCGTTTCCTCTCCTGTTAAATGAGCAAAGCAATCGTAGTAATAGTAACAGTGGCCTTTTAAAATGATGTCCGTGGGCATTTCAGTCCTTCAGCTGTGAATTATCATCTCCTGTTCTCATCTACTACGAATATGCATTCTAATTAGTTTGTTTCTCTGTTACAACAAGACAATGAAGATCCGGTACTTCATAAAGAGACGTTTCAATGTGGTCAGGGTCTTGACTGTGCTACAACACAATAAAGAGTGAAAATGATTAGTAGCCTAATGTAGAAGAGGCACAGCATTTAAAGTAATCTTGGTGACAACTTACAACACAAGACTTCTGAGGCAGAAAGCTCCCTGCCTGCCCCAAGACCAATCCCCTTTTCTTAGGCCAGCCCTCTTAAAGGATACACCACCCTTTCATCATTAACATAATGAGAACAACACTTCTGGCAGGTGAAACTTTTGTGGGGATCAATGCTACGGCAAATAAATGATGCTCAACCTGTGGGTGGTGACCCCCTTTGTGCGGATTACACATCAGCTATCGTGCATATCAGATATTTACGTTAATTCAGAACAGTGGCAAAATTACATTCAAGAAGTAACAATATAATTTTACAGCTAGGAGTTGCCACAATATGAAGAACTTTATTAGAGCGTTGGAACATTAGGAAGGTTGAGAACCGCGGCTGTATATAAGCCCCATTATTCTGTTCTTGGCCACCAGTAGCCATGTTTTTCTTATGAAATGTGTCCATCCCACATCAATATGCTGAACACTGTAAATCATTTCAGGCTCATTCAAACTTCAAGCCAAAGTTTCATCTAAGGCCCAAGGTAGACTTCCTCCTGCTATAAACCTGTAAAATTAAGAATAAGCTATAAAACAAGGTATATACTTCAAACATACAGCGATAGAATAGATGCAGGGTGATTCTGATTCCAAAGAAAGAATGTTCCGAATGAAAAGGGCTTCTGGCTCCTGAAAAGAGAGAAACCAAGCATTGTAGACATCAAATCCTAAAGCTCTATGTCTAAGATACTATGCACACTCAAGTGGTGTGTAGACCCTTCCATCCCTGAGCAGCTTGGCCTTTATGGCCTTGCATGTTGCGTCTACCTGGAGTTGCCTTCTGGAGCCTGTGAGTCTCCCAGGCTGGAGATGCCAGTTGGCAGGGACTCTTAATTTGATGTGTCAAGAACAGTAATGCTACTCCATTGGCCCCCTTAGGCATTCCAGCAAAGAATCTTCACAGTATCTCTGCTTGGACCCTTGAGCTTTCCTTTGAAAATTCAGTGGAAGCCATCAATGATTCCAAAATTCCTACATTCAGCAAGCCTGCCCAATTAGCACAGACTACAGTAGAACAGCAGGAATGCTTCAAGCTTGGTGGTTAAATCTTCTTAATTGTTATGTTTGGGGACAAGGGATGTTTAACAAATCAAAGTATTACATTTGATTCTGTCACTTTACACAGTCCCTATGATCCATGCCAATGCCTGCACTTGGTCATTTTGGAGCATAGGTCAAGGCCTAAGACAATACTAGGCAGTAAGCTTGTGGAGATAGCATTAGGTTTATTCCAAAAAACTCAGGACCGCGAGGGGTGCACCCACACACTGAAACAATGGGGATGTTCTATCGGAAACTCACCAAGGCCAGCTGGCCAGGATCTGAAAAAGCCTGGGTTAAAACCAGTCTCGCTGTACATAGCGGACAATGAGGACTACTGAGACCTCAAGAACAATGGCAATGGGTTTTTGATCCTACTGCACCTATAGGGGGAGCCTAGGCAGTTTGGATGCTCACCTTACTAGACCTGGATGGAGGTGGGTGGTCCTTGGCCTTCCCACAGGGCAGGGAACCCTGATTGCTCTTTGGGCTGATGAGGGAGGGGGGACTTGATTGGGGGAGGGGGAGGGAAAGGGGAGGCGGAGGTGGGGAAGAGACAGAAATCTTTAATAAATAAATAAAAAAAAGAAAGGAAAAAAAAGATATTCTTTTCTGGGAAGCCTTTGGGGTGTGTTAGGAGAGGTGGTCTTTGAAATTTCTGAGATGCCCTTGGAGCCCTTTCCCTGCTACCCTGAAAAAAATGATACCTAGTTTCCTTTTATCTGTGATAATCTCATTAGCAAATGGTCACTTGGCGATATCAGTATTTTGTTTTCCCAGGCACACTTCTCTCTGGGCTGTAAATTTTCATATTAGTCTGCTCTGTTTCCTCGGCTCTTAAATCATGCTGAAAAGCTGCCAAAAGCACTCATGCAGCTCCTTCCGTATCTTGTTTAGAAATTTCATGTGTCAGTTAAACTAGTCCATCATTCACAAGTATAGCACTCCATAAAGCCCTAGGGCATGGACAGAGTTCAGCGCAGTTCTTAGCTACTTTGTACTAAGAATGACCTTTTCACCAATTTCCGGTAGGCCATTCCTGGTTTCCCTCTGAGACGTCATCCCTCTTCGAGATTATCTAGATCTTTCCTTATACCCTTTATCACCAGAATCACCCAGAATGCTTCGTGTATCACGAAAGTAGCTATTTCCTGCTTGTTGCTCAAACCTTGCTTATTACCCATTTCCAAAGCTTCCTCTGTGTTTCTCACTCAGTCGGTTATCTGCTGCTATAACGAAGTGTACCTGAAGAGCAAGACTTTATTAAAGAAAATAATGTTATTTGGGGTACAGCTTCATAGACTAAAAGTCTAAGATGACCCATATTCCCTATTTCACTGGGCTTTTGGTTAGGAGCACTTTGATGTTTCTCACGACATAATGACGAATATGAAAGGTGCATGGTACGTGCAGAAAGGACCCTATGTACGAGTGTAGATTTTATACTTCACTAGTAAGAAATAACTATGCGAGACCAGCAGGTGTCCCTTGGGAGATGATCTAATAACCATCCGTGTGGCCCCATCTCTTATCATTTCCACCACATTCCACCTTCACTGTGTGAACCGTCGGGCAATATTCAGACAAGATGTAAAGCGTAGCGAGCGTGTAAAATGGATCTTCAAAATTATCCAAGCTACTAACATAATGCGTATAAATTTCAAAATTGAAACTGACTGTGGGGCGAGAAGTGTTATCAACACAAGTTTGTAATGGGTCTTTAGAGGAATTTTGGCTGGGTATTTGCAACTTAAAATATGCTTGTGTTGTTCTCCGCAAATCAGTAGACATCAGGAGTGAGTATGAGAAATTAAGAGCTTCTACTTTCAAGACTTGTATTTATTGTCTCCCATCCTCACCCCGATCCAAGCTTTTGCATTTGGAAGGATGTTACATGAAAAAACGAGTGTAGTGATAGTCTCTTGTCAGTTAAACTAGCAACCTGCTTCAGTCCTAACAGCGTTGTCACAAACTGAAGTAGAATGATGTGACCGCCCGAAGCCGGTGGGCAAAGCCTGCCGCTTGATGTCTTCTGGCACGATGACTTTTAACAAGTTCAAATGTCACACCTGACTCGGTAACTTTGCATGGTCCCTATAATCCATGCATCATGCCACCGCTGAATCACTTCAGGGGAAATAACTTGGAAAAGAGCATATGTTTTGAGAGTTGTTAAAAAGGAAACTGTTCACATAAATATGTACAGGAGAAGAGGAACATATGGAAATTTTCATGGTGTGTTTTCCTCCAGAGTAACTGAAAAGGAATGTCAGACCACAAAGAATCTTTTCCCGAGGTTTTGGAGAATGAAGGCAGAAGTCTTGAAAAGGCACTCAATGTAGTCATGTTTGGAAATGACTGAATCATAAAAAAAAAAAAGGTGTAGCATACAGATTTCTTTCTGAAGTGCTCTGGAAACTTCAACTTTTTTTTTTTTTAAGAATATGAACAAGACTTTAGCCTCCTGGGAAGTGAGGCAAAGCTAGTCTGCCAGTAATTTCTCATTTAATAGCTGATTAAAGATGCACAGGGTTCAGTCTTACGCTGGTTCCCCAGCTGTCATTCTGAGGTCAGCTGTTTCTGTGGGTATCCCCATCATGGTCTTGGCCCCCTTTTCTCTCTATTACTGACTCCAGGAGTTCGGCCTGGTGCTGAGCTGTGGATCTCTGCATCTGCTTCCATCAGTTACTGGATGAAGGGTCTATGATTACAATTGAGGAAATCATCAATCTGATCACAGGGGAAGAACATTTTAGGTACGCTCTTCAATATCGCTTAGGTTCTTAGATGGGGGTCATCCTTGTGGTTTTCTGGGAGTTTTCCTAGTGCCTGTTTTTTTGCTAACCCCACAATAGATCCCTCATTCAAAGTATCTCTGACCTTGCTCTTGCTTTCTGTCTTTTACCCAACTCAATCGTCCCTACCCCTCATATTCTCCAATCCCCTTCTCCCCTCTCCACTCCTCTATCACCTACCCCTTCCCCCTACAAATTCAAGTGACAGTTGTGTGGCATGGGCAGACAGTGGAACCCATTTTCATCCCTAGAGCATGATCTGGCACTTTGAAGCCCATTTTCTATGGAAAGATACCTTATTCAGCCAAGACACAGCAGGGAGAACCTTGGTGATGTGACAGACTTTGTTGACTCCCCATGGGAGGTCTCACCCTCTCTGAAAAGTGGATGGGGGATGGAGTGGGGAGAAGGTGGGAGGAGTGGGAAGACAAGTGGGAGAGGAAACTAGGATTGGTATTTAAAATAAGATTGTTTTAAAAGTTAAAAAGAAAGTATACATTCAATATTTATAATATACATATGTAATCATAGGTATATTCCATTATATAATGCAAATAATATATATATATAGTTTTCAAACGGTTACACTAGCTTGCATTCTTGTTAAAAATAAATAGATATTTAGATTTCTTCTAAGAAAACCTTTGTTCTCCTTCACCTCCTCACGCATGGACATCCAGCTCACCCTTCTGTCTAGGCAGTGGATTTCCTCTCTCCAAAGGTTTATTTGCTGTCTTCTGCTTCATTTGACTTCACTGTTCCATAAATCAAAAGTAACAGATCTCTGTATTATACAAGTTTCCATTTGTTTCAAAAATGATCTTGTATGAAATAACCCTTCCAGACTACCAAGTCCCTAAAGGTAAACATGACATCTTACAATTCTTAGTGTCTAGGTCACTCTTGACCATACTGTCGAGGCTTTAAAACACAGGAGATAATCCACTTAATGGTTGACCTCATTTTAGTATATCTTCCTCAGTCAAGGGCAAATACTTCATATGCAAAATAAAATGAACTGTTATTTCCTGAGCCCTTGGGGTCCAAGAACTCATTTTTTTTTATAAAAGTTTATGTTATGTATTCTCAGTAGCATTGGCAGGGCATCCTCATTTGGTAGCTAAGCAATTGAGGTTCTGATATTAGTGAGTTGCTTGCTTATGAATAAGTTGTTATTAAATCCAACATTTGTCAGGCTGTGGAACTGCCTCTGTGTGTGTGTGTGTGTGTGTGTGTGTGTGTGTGTAACAACAAAATCAACCACATTAGTGTTTTCTTTGTTTCAGAGCTAATCTGCCTTCACATCACTGAAGATTCTCCATAGGAATATTTTTCTGGCTTTCATGTAGGTGGAAGAAAAAGAATTCTGTCTATGTCTTGGTAATAGGACTCTTTCTTTATCTCTTATCGACTCTCTATGACATGCAGATTACTCAAGGTAGAAGAGATGCTGAGGTCAGGGGTTACATTTATACTGTGGAGCTGATTCTATCTTCTGACTACCAGGCAACATAAATCCATAAAGATACTTTATCAAGGGTAGCTTTAGCAAAGCAATGATTCAAAGAAAAGATTTCAGAAAATATATATGATGCCTTAATTTTTCTTGACTCAGTCTATTGTCTTACCTGACCTTTTTTTACTCTCTCAAATGAATGGTGACTGATCTATCCTAAGTTTCTCATTTGTTGCATGGAGAAAAGCTCCTTGGTCATTCCCTAAATAATGACACAGAAACTGTATTAATGCTTGGCCCATTAGCTCTAGCTTCTTATTGGCTAACTCTTACATATTGATTTAACCCACTCTTATTAATCTGGGTATCACCACTTGCCATGGCTTACCGGCAAAGTTTAGGCATGTCTGACTCTGGTGGCAGCTCCATGGCATCTCTCTCACTCAGCCTTCCTTCTCCCAGCATTCCATTTAGTTTTCCCGCCTAGTTCTTTCCTTCCCTGCCATAGGTTCAAAGCAGTTCTATTTTCATTAACCAAAAAAAAGCAACACATACACAGAAAGACCTCCCACACATCTCATTTTTGATATTACAGTCATGGTCAGAGACACTTTTGATACAGGAAAGGATCGGTACCCAGACATCCATTGGGGAGAATCACCTCAGTAACACACAACTTTACATTTGAATCTCTGGCCTGTTAGCGCATAAAGTAGGGACCAGAGGGCAACGGGACAGCTTGAAAGGAAGGTGAAGCTTGGCTAGATCTGAGGCAATGGGGAAAACATTGAGAGCTAAGAATAGGTCTAAAAGATGCTGACAGATACAGAAATATAGCAAAGGTGAGGAGATAGCAAAATGGCACTTTCCCATAAATCTTACTGAGAAGAGATGTCTAGAAAATACATTTTGGTCACTGGTTGAAGTATAATTTAATTTGAAGACTGTAGTATAGATTATGCTAAATGAAGTTTGGGCTGTATCTCATGGCTACCAATGACTCTTTTCCTCCTCTCTTCTGTAGAAATTTGCTATGGCGAGAAGAGAACTTTGCAATTACAGAAATACTGGTCCTTTAGAGATTTTACTATCTGTGTTTAGGTTGGAACCATTTTTTTCTCTGTGTGTCTGTCCTATACTCAGAATGTTTAACAGAATGTTGGTCTTATCAATGACCTCCTTGTAGTCCCATCCCCATTTGTTATAATTAAAAACATTTCTGATGATGACAAAGGACCCTGAGTGGTCAAGCTTGCTCCTAGCTGTAAGCTACTTTCTTGAAGTCTACTTTCACTATCTATCTCACAGTTGCTTGGTAACGTTGGCATCATCATGCATTCCACGTCACCAGGAAAATAAAGACAGATTGGATCAGATGTAATGGTTACTTTTCTTCTTCCTGTAACCGAACACATGATAGGAGGCACCTAAAGGCAGAAAGGATTTATATGGTTTCATGGTTTGAGAGGGCACAATCCATTTAGGCAGGGGAGGCATGAGGGTGGGAGCATGAGTTGGCAGGGGTGTAAAGTGGCTCGCTATGTTTCATCTTCATTTAGAAAGCAAGAAGTGGTGAATACTGGTTTCATCTCTCTCTCTCTCTCTCTCTCTCTCTCTCTCTCTCTCTCTCTCTCTCTCTCTTTCAGTATGAGATCCCACATCGTTGGACGGTGCTATTTATGGTGAGTTTTCTTCTATCAGCTAATCCTAGGCAAACTCAAGGAGTGGCTAACTGATGTCCTATTCATTTCTTAATCCCATAAAACTTACAAAATTAACTAATAGAAACAAATCCATCAGATTCATGAATGTTATTCCTGTGGCTTCAAAAATGTTCACAAATGAGTCCGGACCTGGCTAACTTGGGCTTTCAGTATGCTTGGAAAGTGGTGCGATGCACAGAGCTTTGGAGTTGCTCTACACAGGATCACAGGCCCATTACCTACAAGCTGTAGTATGTTTCTGAAAAATGTTCCTCTGCTGTGCTGGAGTCTAGAAAACAATGCCCACACAGTGTGCCACATTGACGTGCTGAGGATATTAAATTGAAGGATGTTGGGGTAAGAACCAGAGCCTCCCTCCTCTCTCGCTTGCTTTTTTTCCTTCCCTTCAGTGACTTAGAGAAGCTTGAATTCCTCTTTCCCAAGACAGCTCATAGAATCCAAACCATCTCCTTAATCATCCCCTAATGTTTTGTGTAGGAGTCTGCTATCAGGATGGACCCCAATGACCTTATCTGATAATAGCTTACAAGACCTTCCGCCCAGAATGGCCTTGTCACATACCTGGGAGAAAGGAATGTAACAAGGGCCCAAAGGAATCTGAACAGGCTGGTTTCCCACCTCTGCCAGCCTATTGCTTTAAGTCTATCACTTTAGTCTGGTTACACTTCTGCACAGCTGTCCATTCTTCATCAAACTCAAGCATAAAAACAGACATTTCCCCCTGGTTTATTTGAGCTTCATTTCTGAAGGCTTCTGTGTCCCATAACATTTTGATTAAATAAACTAGCTATGCTTCCCTCTGGCTAACCTGTTTTTTGTTACAGGAGTGTCAGTCATGGCTATTATGGTGGGCGAGGAATGGCAGTGGCCCTTTCTCACCCTTGCATGAGCAGGAGATAATGCTGCTGCCTCATAGGCGCTTTGAGAACCTTAACAAGATAAAGTCTACAACATGTCAGCTTGAGTCCCGGTGAGCAAAAGGTCTCCCAAGTCCCCATTCTTTCCTTCCCAAGCTCTTGAATGGATCCTGGAAAGTTAGACACTCGGTGTGGCCATGGGTGGTTTTGACCTCTGAAGCAGAAACTTCAGCTGATTTCCTGGGTCTCACACCAAAGGTGGGACTGTAGTCTAATGGTCAGATTCTGCCTGAGGCCTCTTAATATCTAATCTGCATGAAGAATAGATTCTGAATTTTTAAAGAGTTGGGGAAGAAGGGTAAGGCTTAACAACATGTAAAAAGGTTATGGAATTCACCTTTCAGTGCTCACAAGCGACTGTTGAAGCACAGACACCCACACTCATCCCTTTGATTGCCTTAGCTGCTTCAGCAACAGAACTGCATAGCGGCAACTGATTGCCAAGGGCCTGCAGCCTTGAAAGTCCTTGCTGCCTGGTTCATTACCGAAGTTAGCTAACCTCTTTTATACTCAGAGATGAGGCTCCAAAACAAAAACATCCCCCTCCCCCAATAAGGCACTTTCCAGACCCCACACTGAGAGCACCTGCGAGAAGAAAACAGAGCCAATGTCTCCAAGTTCCCTATCACCATTAAATCTGTGCCTGTCAGAATGGAATATGATTCTCTTCATCCTCTGACTCATGATTCAATTCCCATCACAGAGGAAGAGACTGAAAATACAACACCACAATTGTAGTACAGAGGAACTTTGGCCCAGAACATCAGGCTACTCATTTTTCCTAACAATTCATTTGTAATCACTCTAAAGTGCCTGATACTCTCTTCCCTCTTCCCCAGGTATGTGTTATTTAAGCCTTAACCATCTGCCCATTTGCTGAATTTCTAATATTGTGCAGCCCCCCATGCATATGTGCTGGTTGACTAGAGTGTATATTTTTTTTTCTCCTGCTAATTTGTCCTTTGACAGCCTAGTTCAGTAGACTAAGTCTTTGTAACTGCAGAGAGAGGATATGAACTCATACTTATTGTCCTCACTCCTTCCCTCCCTTGTGATGGCTCAGAGTGTTTGTGTTACCATTTTGTTAGCCACGGAAACCTGCTGCTAAAGTTTACCTCTGCAATATCCCTCAGGTGCTCTCGTATAGAAGGCTTTGACTCCACTTTGGAGAATTCGTGTGCAAGCTTAGGGACTTGAAAAGATAGAGCCTAAGCAGAGAAAAGAAGCCACTAAGAAGCTGGAAGGGCTTCTATGACTCTATCTCCCCACCACTGCCCCCTGCCGCCAACCAGGTACCTCTCCTTTCCCTTGAGATGGGCAACTTTCTTCTACAAGGTGCTTCTGCCATATTGACTACTTCAGTAAAGGCCCAAAGCCACTGGAATAAGCAAAACGGAAAGAAAATGTTAGGCATTTTAACTCCTTCCTTTAAGTTGATGTACTCAGGAATTTTGTCACAGTGACTGAAAATTAACCAATACTCCTATTTTCTCAAATCTCTGTTACTCTTCCAAGCATCACATTTAATTTTCCCCAATCCTGAACCATATTCCAGATCTTTCATTAGTTTCAACTGGGCTATTTATGTGAACTCAACCCATGTAAATGTGAACTGGACAAGTATTAACATGTGAAATTCTCTGCATTTATATAAGGCACACATTAATCATTTATTCCAGAAGGATTGCGTGGTGAAATGATACAAAGTGAAGGGTCACCAGGACCTAAGGATCTAAGTTACTCTGTGACTTTATATCAGACAATATTTCTATAAGATGTTTTAAATTATTGTCCTCAATTTATTCATAAGATACAGCCAATGAGCAAGAAAAATTTAAAGCTCTGTGGGGCTGGAGATATAACACTGGTGAGACCTCAAAAATCCATGTTTGATTCTCACATGACACCATCTGTAACTCCAGTTTCAAGGGATGCAATGCCCTCTTTTGGCCCCTGGAGGAACTACACACACATAGTGCACATATGCAGATAAAATATTTACATACACACATTTTTAAATATGACAAAATTTCTTCAAGAAAGCTTCCTTATGATTAAGAAGTTAGTGGTGGGTATTGTTCAACTTCAAACCCCGGAATTCTGGAGCCAGAAGCTGGCTACACTGTTAATCTCTATACAGACCACCGCTTATGTGGTGCATGGGCTATGAAATCAAACATTGTACTTCTACGGGCATGGCTTCTGACAAGTGACTTAACCACCATTAGTTACATTGATCATCTGTTAAATTCTAATATCAATAGGGCCACCCATCCCTTTAATATAACGAAGTGTTCTGAGAAATGGATCTTTAGGTGATTTTGTTAATGTGAGAAAATCATAAGAAAAGATGATTATGACATCATTAGGTGACTTAATGCCCCACTATTGACTCACTTGCCTTCTATGGTTTGTGACTTACATCATCCTTCTGTGTGGTAAAATAGTTCATTTTATAAAAGCAAAATATAATGCTTACGATAAGGAAACAACCTGCCTGCTCAATGTTGACTGTCAACCTTGTAGCCTCCAAAATGATGGGGATGTCATTGTAGAAAGAGTGAGCGGCCCATATGGGATCATGCCTGTAAAACTCCCTTTCTTCACATCCCTTCAAATCTCCACGTGCAAAAACTAGCTCAGCCCATTCATAAAATCAACTCTGACAATATAAACATGTGTATCATATGCTCACATGTCACCCACCTCCTGGAAGGGATCCTTCAGCTCCGTTCTGCGGTCTACTGTGCTGCTGAATACAATCACTTTCTTTTGTGGGTTTGGATTTATGTACACACTGGAGCCTCAGGCAGGCAGGCATGTATTTTTAGATCAGCCTCTGAAAATGGAGCATCCACGTTTTTAAAAATAAACTTGTATAGAATGAAAGCTGGAATCAATGAGTGAAGGATGAAACATTTCTAATTCTGCCTCATGCTCTTTGCTGCTAGCAACCACATCTTGCCCCCTCCCTCACTTTCAGCTGATTCTTGCATTTCCTTCCCCAAAACCATGTGGAGCAGATCTCAGTCACTGGCAAGTGTGGAGTTTTGCGTTCGGTATAAATTTAAGATTCCTTCGGAATCTTGGCTCCTGTCGAATACTCTCACAATGTTTAGGATGTGCGCCTGTCTGTTTCAGAGGACTCCTTAGAAAATCAGGGAAATGAGGATTCTCACAAAAGATCCTCTTTGAACTAAGAGCTTGTTGGTTATCCCTGGTATGGGATTACACCCAGTAAACACAATAAACTCCTTCACATCGACTCCTAAGAGGCCAGGGAGGATATAATTTTTCTCCCATTTCCTCCAATGTGTCCTAACAATATGGATCCCTGCTCACAGGGATATGGGCAGATACCTTCCTGGGGACTGGAGACCATGACGGGGTAACAGTTCTCTGGGTGGATGAGGAGGGTGTGCTTTTATAACACCAAAACTATTCATTTTCAACCTGGTGAAAACCAGGGTTAAACTATAGAGACTGGTCAACCTGAGAAAGATTGAGTACTCACAGATCAGTAGAGGCCTTAGAACAGAACTGTAGGAAAAAGACCTCACTGTAAGGAGCTTAGTTACCCAGAATGGAGATGGAGTCCGGAAAACAAAAGAGAGATGGGAAACAAGTGTCAATCACTAGCTGAAGACCGAAGACAGCCCCAGAGGAAAAACCTATTGACTGTCTAGGAATATTAGAAAGGGGATGGGGTAGGGTAACAAAATCATTGGTAGACTCCAGTTGTATTAGTGAACAAGGATTTGTTCACTTAGTTTCTTAAGAAAAGACTTAAGGCAGACAAGAAGAAAAGAAACACATAAACCTATGCAGGGATTAACGACACTGTGATGACACAGATGTGCTATCATTTGGTTTAAACTCGGACAAGATCAAACTCCTTTGGAAGTTCAGTTTGTACTTGCAGGACAGAAGCTCCCATGACTTAACTTAATGCGCTTATTTTTCCCCAAAGGCTTCAAAGTGCCTGCTTCTGTGATTCCATCCCACCTTCAGAAAGAGAAGGGGGAAAAAAAAATCAAGTGAACAGATTGTGAAGCATTCTGCGGTGGAGATTTGGCAAGCAATCCCATTTCAAATCATCTTATCAACAACAATTATGTGCCTTCCATCTTGTGCAGTTTTCTGGTGCAAAGAGGTAGAAGGGGCTCCAGGTGTTCCCCTGCTTCTCTGTCTGGACCCTGGCTGCACAAGTGACCTAATTTAGCATCTCAGCCTCAGTTACTGTCATCTCTTAAATGGGAAGAATGCCACCATCCAAGGAACCGTAGCACAAGCATTAAACCCCGTATTAGCACTGAGCACATTTGAGCCACTTAGAAACAGTACCCATTCTTTTGTCTGTGCTTAGCTAGTGACTCCCCATTAAGACAAACCCTTATGTGCAGAGCACTTCACAAAAGGTTTATGCATCACTGGAGTGAGTTAAGTCCTTGCAGACTTGGGGATTGTTTTTAAATTCAGAAAAAGAGAATGCCGTTTTATCATGTCATTTAAATTGTGTTTGAATTGCATACTTGGTTGTTTCCTTGAAGAGAGGAAGTTGGAGTAGGCTCACAGTGCATGCATATTTCATCTACAGTTTCCACATATGTGTTTTTCTCAGCAAGCAGCACATATGGAAGAACTCATTATGGAAAGTAGGAGTGATGTCATCTCCTTGGCAATACCAGGATATGAACTCAGACTCCCACAGTGCTGTTGGAGCAGCGCGGCCACTAGTGTGTTCTGGGGAAGGGAGAGGATTTTGGATGTTTCCGGAGCAGTAGGCTTTGATTTTCTTCTGAGAAATCACTGGGAGGCTGTAATCTGATTTCCACAAAGAGAAAGGGATGTGTGGGGCCAGGGAATAGTTTATTCTTGGGGATTGCTAAGGAACTTTCTTGAAAGTGTTTCTCATATTTCACAACAGAAAAGCAGAAAACAGAGCAAATGTGTTCCATTCCCTTTTATGTGGAGGAAACTGGTGCCTTCATGCTCTTGGGAGCTCTGTCCCAGGCAGTCTGCTCAGACTTGCTATTCAGTTTGCATTCTTCTGGGCATCAGTGAGCAGATTAGCTCAGGGAGGTTAGTGTTTCTGTGGTGATTTAAGTCATTTTACATAAGAATTTCAAGATGGACTAGATGAAAGAAAGCCAGATACCTGGGTATGCTCTTCTCTCCAGGAAAGTCTGTTTGCTTGTTTTCCTTCTCTTAGAAAAAAAAAATTCAAGAAAAATGGGTTGGTTTATTCATGACACATAACTGGGATAGCTTACATTCTATTCTTTGTGGCTAGGAACAATGCCCTCCATTAACAATGATCTCTCTGCAGAGAGAGCCATCTAACAACTTGGATTTTAGGCTCCAGTCTATTAAGAACTAATCCAAGTAAACTTTAGAAATTGCCACCCCAGGCAACCCTGAGAGTGCTGCCTAGTGTCGCTAAAGGGAGTTCTAGCAGAGCATTTTAAAGTAGTCAAGTGTTTTCAAACCATCAGTCTATAGCCAAGGGCTTGCATCATCCTTTCTCTCAGACCCAGCAACTCCTAAGAAATGAAAATGGATTTTGGCCCAATATAAATTAGTGTTCACTTAACAGATAATTTGAATTTGAGGTCAAAGGGCCCAAAGAGACACCATCCATGAGATAAGTATGCCATGGATTTCTTTGCAAAGTCCTTAGACCGTAAACTTGGACATATCCTTGTTGACACTCCAAATGACTCTTACCAAAAATGGAATAAGAATTAGTACTGGGGCCAAATATGAGTGGAATGTGATCTGGGTAACAGGAATTCCTCAAACATCATATTCCAATGTGTTAACAGCTTTATGAAGATTTTATAGTTACAGAACAAAAGAAAACCATAAATCAAGACACTTTTAAAAACCAGTGTAGGAAAATAAGGTGGGCTAAGTATAGCAGAACATGCAATCAAGAAATTCTGATAAGCTGATCATCTATGCAAATTCTTTAACAGAGTTTAGGTGTTTGATTTTCTGTCTACCTTTTGTTTATTCTGGGAACTTCAGGTCACATTCTGTACATTGAAAGTCAGTTTCTAATTTCCCACTGTTGGTTGACTGAGATGTAGATATACTAACAGTTCAATAGCTTTTGCCAAAGCCATAGCTTGATATCTTTGCACTACGATGCGGCTCAGTTGTTCTCTATCTGGATGGAACAAAGTTTGTTACAGAGGACGAGAATAAGAATCAGATTCTTATACAACCCCTGTTCAGCTAACACATGCTTTTCAACTTACATGCCATTGACCAAAGTAAGTCACATGTGTATGTCTGACTTCCAGGAAAGGGCAAATTATGAATTTTGGCAAAGAGGGCCAATAAATACACAAGATAATATACGATTAGACTCATCAGTAGAAAACGTTATCTATAAACTCACAAAAGTTAAGGGTGTGATTAGAAAGGAAATTGGAATATTCCAAATTAAAAAGTGAGGTATGTGAGGAAGCAGTAAAGAATATAAAAATCGAGGTGATGGATTTAGCCACCCGATTAGTCACAACTCACTCCTGTGTGTTCATGAGGCAGAAATTATTGTTTTAGTACAATATGTGTAAGGCAACAAGGAAAGCCGAGATAAAATACAGATGAGGAATGAGATGACAGACAGCAAATATAAACAAGATGAATTCTAGAAATATAGCATTTTAGATCCGAACAAAAATTTAGTGCCAGGAGTTCAAGAAGATGATATTTTTAAAATTTGTATTTCAATAAACTAGAGAATTCAGAAAGAATAAATAAATTTCTAGACACATATGATCTGAGTAATTGAATTTAAAGGATATAAACAGTCTACACAAATCTATAATATGCAATTAAATTGAAGAAGTGATAGTTTCCCAACAAAGGAATATTAATGAGTGCACAGACTCACTGTGGATTTATACTAGACTATAATAAGAGGCAATACTAGTATTTTTCAAACTGCTGCTTAAAATACATGGAAAGAGACACTTCCAAGCTGATTGTGCAAAACTGTTATTACAATGTTAAAGTGAATAAAAACTTAAAAACAGTACTTGAAGACACAGACCAGTTTCCATGGTGAACCTAAATGCAAATTTTTCAATAAAACAATAACTCAACAATACATTAAAAATCACATACCGTCATTAAGTTACAGTAATTCCAGGCATGCAATGGTTGATTTTAGACAAATTAATAAGTGACATCTTATACAAATAGATCCAAAGACAAAAAGAACCATATCATCACCTCAAAAAAGGTAGAGAAGACTTTTGACAAAATTTACATCACCTTTTGCTGAACTCCTAGCAATAGATGTCTCACTTGTCAACATAAGTCCCATTATATTACAACAGATCTATAGACAATACTATACGAAATGGGAAGAACTTTGAAGCATTTTTTTCTAACACCAGTAATAGATGAAGTTTTGTGCTACCTCTAGTTTTCTTCAGTCTAGTCTTTACAAAAGCATTCAAAGGGGGCGGGGGAAACCAGGCAGCTTAATAAGAAAAGAAGAAATAAAGTCACTTCCATTTTTTAAAAGATATAACCATATACTTTTAAAACCTCACAAAATACTATTAGTTTGTAAAAACAGACACACAATATACCATCAGCGGATTATTGACAAGACTACATTAAGATTCAGCATGGAGAAGGATAATTATAACAGACAATGTCAAAGCAGTTGCTTTTCTACAATGTTAATATGTGAAAGAAAATTTAACCTCTGTGGTAACATGAATGGTGGACACTGAAAATTATATTTTCCCAGAACTACAGCAGAGATCTTGCTGGGAACTTTTCATTGTAGCTATACGTAAGTTAAAGGGATGAAGGGGAGATCACCCCTGGTGACATTATCTTTATAAGAGAAGGCAAAGGAAGAAGGCAGACAGGATAAGGGTATGCATAGAGAGAATGAGAAACTGAAGCCATAGAAAGGGCCAGAAGCATGGGAATGCCTAGAACCACAGAGAAGTCAGAAAAACCATGAGAGGGTTTCACCTAAGTGCTCCTGTCAGGATCTTGTTTGGCCTTTCAACCTCCAAGACTGTGAGGAACTTTTCGGTTTTGAGCCACTCAGCTTGTGGTGATTAGTTACCATGATGCCAATAACCTACAGACGCCTCTACCTCACCCCCCACACCTGTAGCAGTGACCTTGATATAGGTTGTCATTATAAGTGTGAACAGTGTGACTGCAAGTTTTCGAGACGATAGCATAAAAACAGATTGATCTTCACGATGCCACTGGCAGCAAAACCTACAGTCATCATGTGGGAAATAGTCAGAAATAAATTTAAAACATACACTACAGAAAAATAAGGGTTTTTTTTTTGAAAAACAATCACAGGACGTGGGAAATGATGCAATTATTAAATTGAAACCTCGAAAAATATAAGAACTTTTAAAAACACAAATTATATCCACTGTCCAATTTTTAAACTGGTAATTTGGACTTTATAAGGTAAAAATTAGCTTATTGAAATAAATATACTAAAATTATTAAATTAATAAGATCCAAAGCAACTATAGTTCAATCAGTTTAATAGAATAGAAAAAAAAAAGACTAGCAAGCACTTTAAGAAAAACAATATGTAAACATTCAGGAAATAAATGTATTATACATGTCCAACTTACAAGGAAACAGAATATACATTTCCACTCCAAAAGAGAGGAATGGAGACACAGTAAGGAAACACAACTAAGTGTACTTAATTAATAAAAATACCTTTATCATAGGATTAGTCAATGCCTTGGGGCTTTGCTGTTCAGGTGCTTTGTTAGGAAAATCACTTAAGAAGTTTTTGTGTCATTTCCAGCTCAACAAACCATTCTCAGAAGACAGAAACTTAGGATCCACTCAATACAGACTCCTGCTTCGGTCTGCAGTCTGCCTTTGAGCTTGTTTCTTCTGACTGGTGTGATAATCACTCACAACACCTTTCATTTAAAATAACCCAGCACACTAGTTTTCAGTTCTGAAGGCCAGGAGTGTGCACTGTCTCGCTCACTGGGCTAATGACAACAGTACTAGCTCTCTGTGTCACCTTTCATGCTCACCTGGGACCTTCTTTTCTGTCTCTGTCTTTGTTAAACAAACTTGTGATTATGATGGATTTGTTTGTATAGCCTGGGTAATCTCCCTATCTTAACATCAGGTGATTAGCTATCTCAGTTCTACCTGAATATGACTTCCCTTTGTCAGGCAGTCAAATATTACAGTGCGTTCTAAGAAGGTCAGCAGACGAGTGTCTTTCGAGGGAGACATTATTCTGGGTCCCACACAGATCCATGTAATGTTAAGTAGAAAACAGCAGTCTGAAATTAGAAGACACCAGTTTTGAATCTGATTGATGTTTTTAGTGGCCAGAACCCTGTTTTCCTTTGGTCCCATTTCCTATTAGCCTACAGGTTCAGAGTTATATACTCCCCCAAGACAATCCCTGTTTCTAGCTGGGCCAGTCCCTATTAGAATATCCAGCTAGGCTTGAGTCCATAGGAATTGAGAATGCTTTGATGTGTGCAACTTTTTAATATTTTCTGATTTCCTACATTTTCCTTCTTCTCCGAATGATACCTAAGAAGACCTGATGTTTATAGCATCCTTTAAAAAACCTGCACCTCATTTCCTGCAAGGCCAGGAAAGCTCAGTGTTGAAATAAAAATGTCAGAAGATTTAGCAAGTGGCTGTCACCCTGACAGTAGAAGCTGTATCCCTGTGCATGTCACAGCCATCTCTGGGTTCTCCCATCTGGTCATAAAACTAGGAGCAGTTGTGGATCAAGTGGCATCCATCTGCCAGGTATTTTACGTGATGAATCTCTAAGTAGCATACTGTTGTTTGGAAGCAATAAAAAAAATATACTCCGAAGAGCCTAAATAACTTGTTGAAGGGCACTGAGTTTATATGTGGCAGCAAGGTAAATCACAATGTCTTGTTTTAAGGACAAAAACGTTTCCAGCTCTTCCGGGCCTCTCCCCTGTACATCCCCTAATGCTTAGCAGACATCACGCTCTTCACCTAACAGTCTTGTCCTGGAATGCGAAGTGCAGAGCTCCGAGCCACATCCTTGCACTGTCTCCTACATATAACCTTGTGCCTGGCGTTTAGTCAGGGTTCGGCAACACTTGCTGGCTTTGTGAACATGTGGCTTAGTGAGGACACTGGGATGAGAATCTAAGTTTAACATAAAGAAAAACCCTTTATCCAAAGCAACGTTGGCTTTGGAACAGGCGGAAAATGTACCCAGGAGCCTCTTTTCTCTGGTACATGGGTTTGAGTCATATTAATCATCCTTTTTTAATACATTAATCATTTGTAATTGTTAACCACTTAGAGAAACCCATTCCCCATTGGTAATCAGACAAGATTTGTTTCCTGAGATGCTTAGGAAGGAAAAAAAAAACAAAAACAAAAAACAAAATGAGGCTTTTCACTGAGCACCTTGATTCATCCCTTCCTTCCCAGTTGGGAGAGAGGAGGTGTGTTGGGGATGCAGCTGAGATGGGTTGGGGGAGGGGAAACTATGGTCAGGATGTAATGTATGAGAGAAGAATAAAAATAAATAAATAGAGCACTTCTCAGTAGCAGAGACACACCAATATACCCTTTGCCTAAAAGCAAATTCACACGACATACTTTGAGGAAGTGGCATGTACCCAGTAAATGACAAACGCTGTGTTCACCCTTGCGTATTTGGATATTAAATTCACAACCAATCATCAATTCACATAATCCTGCATTTACCTAGACCATGGAGATGATATTCTAACAAAGTTTCCATTTGTCTTAGAGTTTCTCTTGCTCTGAAGCGACAACATGACCACGACAACTCTTATAAGGAAAACATTTAATTGGGGTGACTACTTGCTTACAGTTTCAGAAGTTCAGTCCCTTAGCATCATATTGGAGAGTATGGAGGCATGTGGGCAGACATGCTGCTAGCTACATCTTGATCAGAAGGCAACAAGTAGACTGTGAGACCGAGTGAAACTTAACTGAAAGAGACCTCAAAGCCTGCCCCTACAGTGGCATACTTCCTCAACAAGGACAGACCTACTTCAATAAAGTCACACCTCAAAATAGTGCTCCTCCCTATGAGCTAATGGAGACCAAGATATGCAAACTTCCACATTCCACTCCATGGCCCCCAAAGTCCATATTACTCAAAAAAAAAAAAAAAAAAAAAAAAAGCATGGTCAAATATCTGAGTCCCTGGCAGCAATTTTTGTCATATTTAGGGTTTCTATTGCTGTGAAGAGACACCAGGACTATGGTAAAGGAAAATGTTTTATAAAGGAAAACATTTAATTAAGGTGATAGCTTACAGCTCGGTCCATTATGATCATGGTGGGGAGCATGGTGGTGTGCAGGCAGACATGATGCTGAGAAGTAACTGAGAGACCTACATACCTTACAAGCTGCAGGAAATGGTCTGAGACACTGGGCGAAGCTTAAGTGAAAATGCCTCAAAGCCTGCCCTCGCAGTGACACAATTCCTCTTACAAGGCCATAGTTACTCCAACAAAGCTACACCTCCTAATAGTGACATTCCCTATGAACTTCAGGGAGCCAATTACATCATACTACCACACCATTTGAGGATGAATATTTTAATATGAAGCATCTACATTTAGACATTTAAAGCCAAAATATTATTAATAAAATGCCCTGAAAATATACTCAAACCATCATCAAAATAGGCAAAACATGATGAGAATTGCATATAATTAATTGTTTGATATTTACTATGATCTATAATACATATAAAGTAGATCAAATCTGATAGTCATTATTCAAAAATATTTCCATCCTCGTTCAGAATGATTAAAATTATTATGATGATATTAATTGTCACCAATATGGTACAACTGGAATATTTAATACTGATGGTATTTTCTGAAGCTAGATATAAACACACAATATAACCCAATAATTCAATCCTTGGTAGTATGTGTATGTGTTGGCGGTCTCCTTTGGAAGATTATTTATATGTCTATGATTATTTCCACTAATGTAAATATTTATTTATGCCAAAATAATTCTTTTTTTTATTGAGAATAGGAAAAAAAAGTTTCCGCCTCCTCCCAGCCTCCCATTTCCCTCCCCC
>NW_026067930.1:12033980-12047008 GCF_014885135.2 Alexandromys fortis
ACATAGCGATAGGAATTAAGTTGCTATAAAAAGATACATGGGCATATCATGTACTTCAATTAAGTATAGAAAGTTTATATCTGCATATATTGGACTTATATGCAGTGGTTCTGGTTATTGAACCCAGGGCCTTGCATATGCTAGGCAAATATACCACTGAGGTATTTCAACCCCATACTTACATTATATTGAATGATAAAGTGCCATTTTCTATAGGCTTTATGTTACTACAGAAGGTCATGTTACTCCTATTTCTTTGCCAAAATATAGAATTATATCAGTGCCTTTTTAAAAAGTTACTTTTCTTTATGTGTGCACATACACACAAGTATGCACAAGCCCTTATCTTCACATATGTGTGGGCATTCATTTATGGAGGCCAGAAGAGAACACAGGATCCTACTATTCTGGAGTTATAGGTGTCCACAGGGTAACCACCTTGTTCTGACTTGGTCTTATTTAATTGGTGTCAGAAACCAAATATAGCCCTCATGGCTGCACAGCAAATGCTCATAATTACTGAGCCATATCTTCAGCCCTCGGTGCCTTCTATGAGGTACCTATGTATTCTGTTTCTCCCTTATATCTATATATTCTATGCTACAGTTATGTGTAAAAATACAGGAATGCAGATGTTACATGAAATTCATTTCTATTCTTTTCTCCCTAGTCGAGCCCTATTGTAGGTTCTGGCAACATTATAAAGACAACCCACATTTATTTGTGTCTTAAATGACTCCTAATCCCAGTGTAACTGAATTTCATTAGGATGCTATTGGACTGGTCTGTTCAGACTGTCATAATAGAATATGACTAGGTAGATTTAAGAATAGAAATTCATTTTCTCAGTGTTCTGGACCTGGAAAGTCTGAGATCATGATATCTGAACCCCAAGAGTGCTCTGCAGGATTGCGGCAGGCATATTCTTCCTCCAGAATATTTCACAATGAAAAATTGCGGCTGTCGCCTCTTTTTATAAGGATATCAACCTTGTTCTAGCCATATCCAGACCTATGCCCTCATTTAATCTTAATTAGCTCCATGGAAGCCCTTTCTCCAAATGTAGCCATTGAGGGATAAACACTTCAACACGTGAAAATGAGTGAGGTCATAATTCTATCCATAACAAATGCACGGGATGAACTTCTTCAACTTCACCTTGATTTCTGAACTCCTTTATTTCATCATCCTTGGTAATATTCACAAAGAACTAATAACCCCATCATTGCTACTGGCTACATAGTCTGGTCTCTTATTTCTTCTTCACTTGACTCTTCCCTCCAGCCACCCTTTTTAGTACCTAATAGGGCAATCCCTGGAAGGCATGCTAATTATCTAGAAAATTATATAGAACCATACAGAGGACACCGTCCCTGGCAATCTCTGTTACTTATCTTACAGTAGTCTTTTCTTTTCTGGAATATTGCTTATATGTTCTGAAATAAAGAACCCTCATGTTCTTTAAAATGACTCACTAGCCATAAAGAGAGAAGGAGAGAGAGAGAGAGAGAGAGAGAGAGAGAGAGAGAGAGAGAGAGAGAGAGAGAGAGAGAGAGAGAGATTCGGACAGAATAATATGACTTAAAATGTAAGGAACACATCACATTCTCCATAAAAATAGCAATAATCCTAATTGAGAGATAACAGCGGTGAATGGGTTAATGTCAACCCATTTTGTAGCTTTAAATATAGGGTCTAAGCCTTGCATTAGATCCACAGGTCTTTGTAGGTCACTTCCTTCTAACAGAGAACAGAATGACCAAAATAAAAAGTCTGATCCAAATGCAGCTTTCTTCATTCATCCTTTGTTTCTATTTAGAGGGAACTGTCTGTGCAGGTCTATTTTTGTACTCACGCTCTTTCCTGGTAGGTTAACGTAGTGGAAAGCCTGCTGCAGTTCAGGGAAGTATTAAATTAGTCGCTGCTTGCGCTACAAAATGGCCCTTATATAGATTTTCAATTCTTACCTCAGGTCCTTCCCTTTAATTGCAAGGTAGGTTGCCCTTGATTGCTGCGAGATATCCACATATTGAAAAAAAAAATTGTGCAACGATCACCGTGACTTTTATACTTTATTGACACCGTTCTTCCACTTACCAAAGGCTTGTTGTGTAATTCGTGCCAGAGGAAAGCGTATTTGCAACTAAGCAGAGTGCACTAAAGCTCCGTGTTTTGCTGTCACAATGCTCCTTGCTGTTTTTCTATGTAGTCTAAATCAGGCAACATTATGCAAAAGGGTCTGATGAGATAACTCAGCTAGTGAGTTAGCTCAGTTAGTAAAGGCATAGGCAGCTGTGGGGGAAAGAATGAAACAACCTAAGGTATCCTCTGTCTTCCACTCGTATGCTGTGGCAAGCATGCTCCTACATGAAAAAAAATCAATCAATAAGTGTCAAATTATGCAACAATACATCAAAGTCCTGCTTGAGAACCACTCCATTTGAATCTGTGTGTGTATTTATTTAAAAATTGCACGTCTATTTTCATGTCTATTCAGGAATCAAACATCAATGAAGATACAGCTTGTAATCTTAAAGTATCACTACTCAGAGGGGGAAGGGAGGAGAGAGTCACATCCTTGTTAGAAATTAAGACACAGGTATAGTCTAATGTATCTATAAAAAATGTTCAATTCTTCAGTGAAGTTCTTAGAGGAAGCAAAGTCCAGGTGATAGTATGTGTCAAGGAGATCAGAAAAAAATATCATGAAGGGGCTTAGAGATTTAACTGTGCAGAAGAAAGGGGGCTCTGGGTTACAAATGAGAAGCTGGATAATGTAGCAACTTTTTCTTTCTCCACCTCTATCACCATGGATGGATGGCATTTTTAAATGTTCTTATCTTTATTATGTTATGTGAGATACAGCCCCAAACCTTCATCTAGCTGTATTATATCTAGCATTCACTTTATTACTAAACATAGAAACAGTCATGCGTGGAACGTTGGGTGGGATTGCAACCAAGTGGAACCTGACGTTTTGCCATTTGTCTCACACTTTCTTGACCAATAACACACTATCTTGCTCTTATGCTTTCATGGCATTCACTCATCCATAGCCTTGAATGCCTGCACCAAACACCTCTCTCAGAATCAGCCTGGTTTTCTTTGAATCTGTATTATCTCAACTTAATCCCTGTGGGCACTACCAGACATTTCTTTTTGAGTTACACACATGATGAATTGTCTTTGAAACTCCTGGGATCTTACTTCTTCTTCTGGGCTCCTGGAAACCTTTCCCTTCCCCTTGCCAGAGTCTCTGATAAAGTAGGAAAATCAGCAATGAACCCATTCATTCCAAAAGAAAGATTTTATTGATTTCCCTGATGGGGCCATGTTTTCCTTCTTTTTCCCTTTCCATGGCTCATGTTTCTACAATTCCAGGACATGGTTAAACAGAGGCATTATCTTGAGTTTGACATGCCTTGGATGAGTTACAGTATATTCGTAGTTCTTCCTTTCTTCTGCAAACTTGTAGAGTTGTACGAGAGATCTATGAAGAACAGAGTACAGTTGTCGGGGCAACATTTCATTCTGGCCTCATAGTAGCTATGTATGGCTAGTGATCAAGTTATTTGACCTGCTCTATCTCATCTACTTGACCTGTAAAATGACATGTAACAGTTGATGCATCTGCAAGGCCAGAGGTCACAGTCACCCACAGCTAAAGCTTAAAGCATTTGGCATGAAAGAATCAGAGATTTCAAGTTCTAAGCTTTGAACCTTGGCCCTGCTAATCACTTGTTGGGTAGCTTAGTATAGACCACACAACCTCCTGGACTTAAGTCTCATGCCCTGAAAAAAATGCAAATGACCACTTCTCAGTGTGGAATTGTATCCACGGCAGGCTGAAGGTGCTCACTTAATGGTAGTCATAAACAGTCTGTTTTCCTATTCTTAATATTCCTCTGCTTGGTATTTCCCATTTTCTTCTTCCTGTTCTCCTATTTATTGCTTTTCGATGTTTTCTTATCCTGTTACTACAAACACTGTATTATAGCATTGCCGCAGGATATGTACAGAGCCTAGAATACCAGACCCACCCCTAACAGCTTTTTTCCTCCTTGAATTGCTGAACTCAGAGTTAGAAAAAATATATTTCCAGGCTATTTCTAATCATTTTCCCTTCTTGGATGTGGCGGAAATGTTTTTCTAGACGGAGACAAATAGCTCATTTTCTCATTTATTAATTAGCTCTTGAATGCAACCAGCCTGAGTCCCATTCGTATGGCTCTAAATCCACATTCGATGAATAGGGTTTCCTTTTAGTCATGATTAACGTGAAAGACTTGCTGTCTGGTCGGGTGATTTAGTGTGAAATCTTGCCTATAAGTCACATCTTGTTCAAACAAGCCATGCCAGCCATTGGTTTATCTGGCTTCTCTTTTCATTTGCACTGTTAGAGGCCAAAACAAATGACTTCCTGAAATTAATCTTCTGAGCTCCAAAGATATTCCTTGCTTACAAGTCTGTTGCTGCTATATACCCTTTGTTGAGGGTAACTAAGGCAACCAAAAATATCTATAATGGTGGAATTTTCTCCCAGCCGTCTATTTTCATCTTCTTCCTCCTTCCACATTGTGGTGGGAGGTGTGAGTACCTGGGGATCACTGAGTCTCAATTTAAGTCCTATCAACAGGATTACAGATCCTTAGTTCTCCTTAAAGTTTGTTTCCTCATCCTGAAAACAGGATGGCAATACTAGGACATCATTTGTTATGATTAGAAATGTTTCCTGTGAGCTACCAGATATAACACTTGTCACATGGCAAATACTCAGTAAATAAACGCTATCATTATTATAGTCAGCTACATAAGTAGTTGTCTACTATGGTATAAGAGGAATACTAATATTCTATTTAGATTTGGAGGCTACTGAAACCAAAATATGAAATGAAAGCTGTCACTCTTGCCCAGCCTCTGGGCTCAGGAGTGCTTTCATTTCTTAGGTTCTCAATACAATGGATCTGCCATATTATACTGAGGAGATCACATGGTTAATAAATGTATGAACTGCTCTAAAGAGATGCCCACCTAAGTAGAGGAAGTTTTTTTTTTCTCCCAGTGGCCTCTTTTCTTCTCACTGCTCACATAGTCATGTAACAGAATGGAAGGAGACATATTTTCACCCCATACTATGTATGTAGCATCTATGTTGCTCACATATTTTTATATTTAGTGAAGCATGCATAGGCAGTACATATATGGTGGTTCTGTTGAACTTGCCCACATTGGGTTTCATGGTCTAAGTTGAAGAGGACAAATGACCAGGTCTCTTCCTCAAGAGGGCACAATCTCATCACAGATGGTTTGAGCCACCATATGATTGCTAGGAGTTGAACTTAGGACCTTTGGAAGAACAGGCAATGCTCTTAACTGCTGAACAATCTCTCCAAACATATTTTATCTCAATATAGTCAGTAGGAAATTTTTGAATGTGTGCAAACGTGCATTCTATATGTAATACACACATATTAAAACATGTCGCCACACATATTTAGCCTGAGAAACTAGCTCATGTGATTGTAGGAGCTGAGAGTCCAATGACCTTATTTCTATAAACTAGAGCCCTTGCAAATCAATGGTGTAATTTAGCCTGAGTGTGAAGGACTTTGAACTTTCAAGAACCAGTGGTGTGAAACCTAAACCTGGAAGACATGAGGTTAAATGACCAGCCCAAGCAACTCTGTGGTTCTGCTCATAATGCAAGAGTTTGAATCATATTCCACACATCAAAGAAAACAGGCACATCCAAAAATAGTTCTTTGTGGCCCAGTCAAGTTGATACATAGACTTACCTCTCACATCTTGTTCTTTAAGTACTAAATATAACACAGCAATAGCAAGGCAATACATGCTCAAATATTTGTTGTTAGTCTATTTCTCTCTTTGTCTTCCTCTCCACTCCTTAGGTTTTTGTGATGTATCTCTAAAGATCTATTCACCAAGTTTTCTTTTATCATCTGTATTCTTTTCTTTTTTGAGGCCCCTCTAAGATTGGCAGACACATTTATAATGGTTTGACACCTGATCTTTGGTTATAGCAGCAAAACCAAGATGACAGAAGGAGCTTCATCATTTGGAAAATGTCACACTAAGGCATATGCCTCATTTGTGCCTTATTGTGCATTATTAACTCAATTTCTGTGGTGCTAAGACTTCCATCCTTGGGAAGTCGACCTGTGGCAAATGTGTTACTCTGCCAAGTGCAAGAGGAAGTCTGTGTAAAAGATAAAATACTACTTGAACTGGGTGATGAGGCAACTGAAAATCGGATCTCCAAGTTCAGACATGTATCCTTGAAGGGGCAGCATTTATTTGACAGAGGGAAGATGTTGCTGTTCTCTCTGAGTAGGGAAGGTGGTGGTGGCACACCTCTTTAATCCTAGCACTCTGGAGGCAGAGGTAGTAGGATCTGGATGTGTTAGAGGCCAACCTGATGTACAGAGTGAATTCCAGGACAGCTGATTCAACTCTGTTTTGAAAAAAAAAAAAAAAACAAAGCAAAAAAAAATCTGGGTTACCAAAGGAGACCAGAGTTCAATCACCATCCTACCTTATTAACTTCAGCAGACCCTGCAGATCACATGAAAATCAAGGGATGTCAACAGATTTTTTGAGCAAGACAGAATGTAGAAGCCACACACACTTAGTCACTTGTCGTTTTAAAATCTGGGCTCTGACCCCTCTCAGAATCTGGGAAGTATTATTTTTATTTATTTATTAATTAAAAAAAAACTTTTATTATTTTACATACAAGACACCCCTATTGTAATTTATTCTCCCTCCACTTCTCTGAGCCCTTCCCAACACATCTGATCTCCCCAAGATCAATGCCTCCTTTGTTTCCCTTAAAAAAAAGGCCTCCCAGAGATATCCACCAAACATTGTCTAATAAGATGCAATAAGACTATGCCCAAACCCTCACTGGGCATAGAAACCCAGTAGGAGGACAAGGGCCCTAAGCACAGGCCAAAGAGTCAGAGATACCCCTTTACTCCCCATTGCTGGGAGTCCCACAAAGAACACCAAGCTACACAACCATGAGGGATGTGCAAAGGACCTAGTTCAGCCCTATACTGGATGCATATTTGTTGCTTTACTCTCTTTGAGTCCTATCAACCCTGCTTAATTGATTCTGTGGGCCATGTTCTCCCTCTGGCTCCTACAATTGTTCCTCTCTTTCCTCAATGGGGTTCCCTTATCCCCACCTGATGCTCATTCAGCTATGGGCCTCTATATCTGCCCCCGTATGTTGCTGGATGACACCCCCTGATGAAAATTAGAATAGGCAACAAGCTACGAGTATATCAGAGTGTATTCATGTTTAAATTCAGTGTTTCTGAGTGCCAAGGGGTACTTCGAAGACTCATGTCTTCTGATCTATTAATAACGACACAGCACAGTTTTAATCAGAGACTAACTGCAACCCTCTCCAGTGTAGCAATGCTGTGGCAAGAATCTCAGAAGCCCTACCTCATGTTGTAAGTTATCTTAAGTATACACAATTAGACTCTTCTTTATTCTTTGTTTGTGAGTTGTATAAATACATATGCACAATGTGTTTGGAGTAAATCCACTCTACCCATATTCTGCCTGCAATGTTTTTCCCTCCCAACTTCATGTACTTCTTTTTAATCCCATCAATTCCAGTTCATGTTGTTATGTGTACATGGGTATAGGACCATACACTTGAACACTGGCAGGCTATCAGGGGTTGCATCTCTGAAGAAAACTTACTCTCTCCCTCCCCAAGAACCACCAACTGCCAATAGCTTCTCAGTTATGGATGGGTTCTGTGGGCCCCTTTCTGTGCATGCTGGAATTGTTATGATATTTCTTTGAAAATTTCCCATTTGATATGGAGAAAAAGCATGACTTGCCCTTCTACCAAACTCAAAGAAACCTGTTTATCCTCTGGACTTGGTATAGTGGTTAGCTAATAGTAAGCTTCAGATACATGATCAGTGTCTTTTCCAAGCCTTGACATATCTACAAATGTCTGGAAGAAAAGTATCTTATCCTTTTCTTATTTGTATTTTCGTCAGTATCACATAAATGCCAGAAAGTCAACTATACAGATGCGTCCAGTTTATGTTCCCAGCTCTGAAATACTCACGATCCCTTGTTTATATGTAGTCACCCTTGTGTAGCAAGAGATCAATTCTGGAACAGAGAACAACAATGGGATGCTTTTCATTATTTTAATCACTGGGGAACTAGAGAAAAAAAATGATCAAGTCGTCAAGATCCAATGCCATTAACTTCCTTGAAATTTGACACCCAAAAGAGCAATAAATAAGTGAATAAAATAAAATGAAAAAACAAATAAATACAAATCGCTAGCTGAAATTCTCTGGGGTCTGGGACAAACAATTGAGTAAACCTTGTACACTGTGCGGTAAGACTTCTCCACAAAAATTGAATAAATATGTTAGCACACTGTGTTTCACATTGGTTCGCTGAGTGTGCACAAAAGGTCTTAAAAGGAAAATAAGATCACAAGTGACAATAAGGCAATCCAAGGAAAGCTGAGTGGGTGATCTGCCCTGTCAGCAAGCTTTCTTTGAGGAGAGGTGCGGAATCCTTCCTTAGCCCCAAACATCACAAGTTTTACCTTGACCTTTACTCTGTGTGCCAAATATAATTAACAGGAGAAAGTGAATGAGTTGACTAAGAAGGTTGTGTTAGAGGATATTAGGTCAGCCAGGCTCTATACCTTCCATGAATTATTTATACTGTTTAATGTCCATTTCGAAGGAGAAAAATATGAACAACTTCTGTGTGTGTGTTTATTTGCTTTTATTAGAATGGCCCCAATAACTTAATTCAAAAAAAGCAGTTATTTCTGAGTGTTTTAAAATAGCTCTCCTTCCTGCTTTGTAGGGTGATTAAATGAACAAGAACGTACTCATTTTTAGGGCAGCATAATCAAAACCATCAACAGACTGATGCTAACTAAGCCTCCTGACTGGGATCCTGGGCTATAGAGTCCCTATAACCTAACATGTAATTCTGGCTTGTCTCAAACCCACTGAATGGCCTCAAGAATCTTGTATAACTTACATGGAAAAACCTTGATTTCTGTGTTAGTAACACCGGCTAAATCCTAAGTGTTTTACAACAATTGCAAGGCCAGTCATGGCATAGGTGCTCAACACAGGATATGCCATTATGGTTTGTTCACTGGGCATCCATGTCTGAAGAGTGTGATGCTTTCCTCTATACTAACCTCTTAGGAAAATGGGTGGGATACACTGTGCACTAAACCTATGGGAATTTGCCATGAAAGGCACAGGGTCAGTCCTGGACTGGTTCCATCTCACTCTCTCTTCTTTTTCCATATCAGCTTTTGGATGGATCACAGGATTCTCCAGTTTCATCCTCAACACTTTTCATAATCCTAGAAGCTCCTTTGTCCTTTGAACACCGTAAGCAACCTTTGTGTTTTATGATGCTTGCTAAAGAATCATACTATCTGTTCTCCATATCTCCTGAAATGGGGTCTTCTGCCACACTCTTCTTCTGCTCTTCCATATCTATATTACTTTACTACGCAATACTTTCAACAACAAGTGATGTTTGTATTGATTTACTGATTTTTGGCAAGAGAAGCCAGTTGAGCTTCCTAATATGGGAATATCACTTTTGCCTTTAGTATTCCTAATGTGCAGTATTGGGAGTGACATCAAGACTGGGTACAAAATAAATGCTGACTGAATCTTTTGAAGAAACATTTATTGATATTCTTCATGCAAACTGTGACCCTAAGGGCTAAACACATAGAATTAATCTTGCTTTGAAATGTATGGCTTTGTAAGTATTTTGTGATTGAGTCTATTATCTGTCTATCTATCTATTTCCAGTGTTTTTTTTTTCTCTTTTTTTCTTGGTGTAAGCAAAACAAACTGGTATCTAGCTAAGGCACAGTTTTCCATTGATAGGAAGAAAATTATTTAATTCACATAATAATTCTTTCAACTAAACACTCACCCTATCCAAACTTTATTAATACTCAGCCAAGACGGGGTGCTGGGAGAATAGCTCAGTAGAGAGAGGCAGTCCTTTACCCCCACAAGTCTGTGATATATGAAAAAATACATATTCGGAAAAATAATTCCCAAATACAGCCATGATATAAAATGCAAACTGAGACAAGTACTGTGAAGGGAAATACAAGGTTCGGAAAGGAAATCCTGTTCCTTTAAGGTGGGCCAGGAAGGCTTCCCTGGAGTCAGAACAGTTAAGGGAGTGCTAAATCCTGAGAGAGCTCCAGGAAGATGAATGGATTGGTAGCGAGTGGGCAGCAATGGGAGATGAAGGCATGTTATTACTTTGCAGCAGGAAGCAGATCAAGGTGGCTTTCCAGATATTACCTCTACTGAAATGCAAGCCCAAAGGAAACAAACCCAACTCATTTCTTTCAGACTGGCTTCCTGATTTCCATTAGTCCCCCTGCCTGCTTTTCATTAGATGAGCTACCTATATTCCATTGGATATAATCGGATTTATTTGGAGCCCTGGGCACTGATAGAAAATCTGCATTTAGTATAGTCTGATCAAACAGGAAAGAAAGTATCTTTATGAACCAAACAAGGCCAAAAAAAGAAAAGAAAAGAAAAAAAAATTTCTGCAGAGAAATTGTTAAAGTCAGGAAATCTGGTGTGCTGACTCTTGCTTGGTAAATCTGGGAAGCTGTTTCTAGGCATATTCAGACAAAGCAGCAACCTGGGAGCTCGCAGTGTGCTAAGTCGGAGGATGTTGTTGCAAGAGGCAAGTAATGGGAAGAGCATTGAATTCTCAGTTACATCTGAACTCCAGCTTGGTTTCAACGCAAGTCAGGCAGTGACGTCTCCCAACTCCCCTCTTTCCTCACAGAAGATAGGTTTGGATAGCCTATCTTCTCCGGGTCCCTTCTGCTTCTATGTGCAGAGGGATCACACTCCAGCACCGGCAGGAAATGGACTGCTTCAAGAGAGAGTTAATTCAATCATCTCAGGTGCTGGTGACGAACTGCAGCCTCTGAGCAAATACTGCCAATTAGATTAGCCCTGGGAGCTGAACTTACACTCACAACATCCCAGGTACTTGGCTGGAGATCCCGCTGTAAAGAGACAAGGTGCTAAGGCATTGATAGGCTGTTATTATTCAAATCATTGTTAAAAAAAAAAGTTAAGCATAGCTAATTTATAGGACCCCTGCTGGGTGGTAAACACTCTTCCTTCATTGTGGACATTTGTTTTGTTTAATTGAATACCAGCTGACATTAGTTTTGTGGTAGCAAGATAATGATGTTGGGCCGGTCTGAGACTGGAGGTCTGGGAGAGTTCATGGAGTCATGCAACTACTGTGCAATTTCTTCTCATATTCAGCTTGTTTTTTAAGGCTATTAAAATAATAAGGGTTCTTATTAGCTCATCTTATATATTGATGACCTTGACAGCATTTTGTCATATGTACATTACACATGTACAATTTGGGTATTGGTGCCAAATCACCAATTAACATCCTTAAGCTGTGGCATACATGTGAAATGACCTCTGATTCTCAGCCCTGTGGGGCTTTGAATTCCCCTCGGTTTGCCAAAGTCGGTTTCTGCTGGCTACCATCCCAAGTACCTAGTCTTCTGCCTCTACCTTATTCCTTTTAACTGGTCCTGGTTTGACATCTCACTTCCTTGGCCAGCAATTCACTAGCATAGCTACTGTATCTTAGTACAGAGCTGCACTGAGTTGGGGGCTGGTCTGGGTGGCCTGTCTACTGGTCAGTATAAAACCAATAAAAACTGGGTAACTTGGCCTCCAAATAGCCTGATGCTTGAAGATTTCTTTCATGGTTTATAAAGAAAAGAATGAATGACTACAAGGAGAAAACTCCAAAGTAGAAAATCTGTGCTACCCAATTCTGCCAACTCTTCTGAGGATACATTAACAGGGCACTCTTACCAAAGCCCGCTTTCTTCAGTCAAAAGGAAGCCATTCCATTGATGGCAGGCATTTCTCAAGGGTTAGAGTAAATGGTTTTCTTTTCAGCTGCTTCTCTTCTTTTTTTTTTTTTTTCTGTTCACTTTGGCCTCTTTTCTATGACTCTGCTTTGGATTTTCTTAACCGTCTCTTTCTATACTGTGACTTGTCCTTTGGAGTTTCTTCTTCATTGTTCTTTTTACAATGCTTTCTGCTCTCTTAAAGGCATTGTCACTGTTCTAGCCTACAGTCATTTCTCCTTTTCATAGCGAAGTACACTATTTGGACTGCTTTGAAGACCGTCCCCAAGCAGTAGTGTCATTGGGTGACAGTTACTCAGATTTCCCTGATTTTATCTGGAAGAGGACTGGGTTCAACCTAAGCTGGGCAAGTTTGATGCTTTCTGCTTCCCTGGATTGGTACAAACCCAGAAATCTTATTAGAGAGTCGTGTCTCCCAGCAAATCATAAAGAGAGTGCTCATTAGATCCTTTTAACTACATCTCTAGACCTAGTCTTGGAAACCTGATTCTTCAGTTTTTCTTTTATTTCAGCAATCCCATTCCAACTCTTCAACAGAACCATTCATAGAGCAGTCAAAAATCCTAAAAACTACTCACTCTTTTCTTCAGAAATACCTCCTCTAAGCCCAATGGGAGTTGTGTGAATCCAGTGCACAACAGAAAATTTAGATAAAGACGTGGTCTACATATAGTAAAAATGAATATCCATACAGATGACATTAGCATGGGTTTCAGAGCAAAGGACCTGCATGGCTCTTCTCATGAGCTGTTTGTTAGCAAAATGGAGAACACAGTGAGACCACTGCTCACGGCTCTTCTCAGAGAACAGGCACCAGTGCGGAGTTTTCCTAGTTCAGAGTCTGTAAGTCTCTAATTTGTCTAGGTTTACTTTACTCTCTTACAAGGGGAGAGGAAATGGAGCCCTAGTGTTACCTTCTAAAGGGATTATTTACCACACCCACATTCCACTGAAGGTTCATTCTGTAGACCCTGTTTTTCCAGTTGTCTCTCCTCTCTCTCTCTCTCTCTCTCTCTCTCTCTCTCTC